>NW_019272038.1:2388549-2425487 GCF_002738345.1 Cucurbita maxima
TTTTTTTTTTTTTTTTTTTTTTTTTTTTTTTTTTTTTTTTTTTTTTTTTTTTTTTTTTTTTTTTTTTTCCTTCTTCTTCTTCCTCCCCTGTCTGTATGTCTCTGTGTCTGTCTGTTACAGATTTTTCTGTTCACTTGTCGGAATCTGAAATTCTCCCGCCGATGTGCAGCTTCTGCTCCGCGATGAAACTCTCCACCTTCCGATTGAAGTCGTCGATGTCCATTTCCTCTACCGAATCCGTTAATTTTTTCGATTCTCTGCTTTCTTCCCGGCGAATCTCTGTCTTCGATCGCCGGAGCTTCGCTTTTTCTCGATTATCTTCGAATCTCTCCGATTCTGTTCTCCGGTACTGCCTTGTCTCTGGGATGATCAAATGCAGGACAGGCGATCCCGGTGTCGGCGCCGTCGTTGTCGTTGGATCGATTGAATCTTTGCTCACCGATGATTTTTCTGTGTTTTTCTCGGCGACAGAATCGTCAACCGGAGCCGCCAAATTCTCCAGCGCCGTTGTGTTTTTCTTGTCGACAACCAATTTATCGTCGACGGAGTCGTCTTTCGAAGCGATCACACTCTCCGGCGAATTGTCGGCGGTTACGTGAGAAGACCGAGCGTCGAGGCTGGATTCGTCTTCGGTTCGGTTCGAACCGGAATTGTTGTCGGTTAAATGGGAGAGAGAGTAAACGACGAAGAGCATGGCGTGGAAAACGATGAAGACGAAGGTGTGACTGTTGAGGACGACGAGGATTCGCCGGAAAAAATGGCGGAAGAACGGTCCGGCGAGAGAAAACAAGCTGGAGCGGTGGAAAACGAGAAATAAGAACATAATAAACTCGAATAACCACTTGAGCTTCCGGCGGCGGCCGGAATTCGCCATGGAAATGGCCTTGACGGAGTCAAATCCATTGAGAACCATTGTTTAAAGATCGGTGAATTAAAGAGAAATGGGAGAAATTGAGATTTGGGCCCTTTATATAGAAAGGGGGAATTTAATTAATTATATTAAGTAAAAGTGATTAATTAAGTAGCTTAGTTTAATTTAATTTGGGTTAGGGAGACTGATTTAAAGGGATTGGTTGGGGCAGAGCCACATGGGCCGTGAGTGAGCCGACCACCGTGAGTGGTTCCAGGTGGGCCTTGACCGCCGCCCGTGCGTTGCCTGGACATGGGTCCGATGGCGTCACGCCCCCTCTTAGTAGCAACCTAATCAAACCAAACCCTTTTATTTTTTGGTTGAGTTGGGTTGAGTCGAGTACTTTTTTATAATATATTTATTTATTTTCTAGCAATGCAACGAAAGATTATGTTGAAGAGACCATAGAAACGTCGGTGTTGGTGAGACGAAAATAAAGTCATTAACAATTTTTTTTTATCTAACCCTATTCAAATCTTGAACATTTATGTTGGATTTGACGTTTTTTTATCTCGTACCTCTACTATTAGGTCTTTGAATGACTTATCTTTAAATTTTAAATGTTGTGTCGGATAATATTTTCAGCTTAGAAACTAAGCTTCTATCGATCTCTAAAATTTATTTAATTTTTGTCTAGTAGATATTTAAAATTAAAAAAAATATTTAAAGTTACAAATTATTTAATAAAATTTTAAATTAATAATTTTATGTTAGGACAAATTTTTAGTTATATATTTATATATATATTTAAAATTTTTACAACTTATTAATCGGAATATTTTTAAATATATAAATCAGTTATAGTTAGAGTTATGTAACTAAAAAATTAGTATGCATATTTTAAATTTAATTTACTATAAATACAAATCTAAAATAATTTTATGTGTTTAATATGAAATTTAACTAAGAAAATTCATATAATTGAAGGGCATGATTGTAATTTTGAGTATATTTAAATCATTTTATATTATAAATCATATTAATTATAAAACCTTTTTTTTTTTCTTTTTTTGTAAGATATTAATAAAAAAAAGAAATTAATTAATTGCCTACTAACTAAAAGACAAAATGCATTTAAAGCACAAGGCAAATAGTGGGGCCCACCATACACCTAGATTTCCCATTTTCATTTCGCTCCAACCAATAGAAAAATAGCATTGCAAATAAAAATATAATTTTATTGCTATTTTTATTTTATTTTAATTATAACATTAAATTGAAGATTATAAATTAATTTATTGCTTTTATCTACAAATTTTAATTGAGACAGTACTCTACAATATTTTAAAATATTTAAATTAACGATTTTAATCCTTGTAGCGTAAGGGGACCATGCTTAAACTTCATGAACTTGGACAGATTCTTTATATGATGATTGTCGTTCTACGGTTATCTTTGTCATATACTCTCCAATATGTTATTTTATCGATCAAGAGACTAAAACGGAGGTTCTTACGTGGACTCGTCAAGAATTGTTATGATCTAGTTAACATAGAATTACTTCGAGAAAAAACACACTTAGTATAAGTTAGATTTTCAATTCTTTTAAATTTTTCTTAATCATCATATTCTCAGGATTGCTTTTATTAGGATGTGGTATCGGTTTATTCATGTACATCTCTTTTATTTCAATAATTGTTTTAAAATATTTATTAAATATATAAAATAATATTGAAGTTTTAAAAATAATAAAAATATAAAAGGTGAACGGAGCAAAAATAATATTTGAATTAATAAAAGTTTTTTTAAATGGTGACGTGGCGACATTGTGGGAAAAAAATGAAAGGGTGGAGCCCACTTGTCCAAAGAACCCCAACGCAAATGGAAAAGTGCCACGTAGGACTTTCATTACCACAACTTTCCATTTCCGCCGTTTCCCCACCCTGAGGTTTACCCTTTTTCTTTAAATTAAAAATTTTATTTTTATAATTTTGTCGTCATAACTATGCTTTTAATTTAACAAATTTGTTACGTATATTTTAATTTAAAATTTAAAATTAATATTAATTTCATTTCTATAAATTGTATAGATTTTTGTAGTCTTAATCATATAAACATTTATTTATATTTAATTATCTACATTATATCTTAATTATGTGATAGTTTGAGTGGAATAAGAGTATAAATAAATGGACTGTTTTTTTAATAAATAAGACCCATTTTAAATTTAATCTATTAAATTGAAATTTTTAAAATCAATTTTTTTAATTATTTTTTCTTTAAATCTTGTTTTGTCATTTCATGTGAATACTCATATTCCTACTCCCAACCAAAATCAAAAGAATTCCCATGAAATTAAACCTTTATATTAATTCTCTCTCTCTCTCTCTCTCCCATCATTTATGATTCACATAAATAATAGTTTTTATTTTTAATTTTATTTTAGCTATTAATTTTTAAATTTAATTTTAGCATTTTTAAAAATGATTATTTTATAATACTTAGAATTGTAACATGCTTTACATGATTTGACATGATCAAACGATTACTAAAAGTACAGTTGAAAAGTTGATAACCTATTTTATTAGATACTTTTTAAAGTTTACAAATAAAAAATAGACTCAACATGGTCAAGACACGATATCTCATCCATATCAGAGTTGGTTGAACGGAAGAATTTATCAAATCTCCCGACACTTTAGCTTGAATACAACAATATCCATTTGTCTTAAGTCAAGTCAATTCAACCCATGTGCTATGTTAACATGAACACGATCAAGTAGAGACTACATGCTACCAAACACATGCTACCAAACAACTTAGAAGTCTTATGTTCGAAGTCCTCGTATTAATTTAGATGTTTTTGGATGTTTTTGGGCATGATTTGATGGTAGAGTGGTTGAGGTAAAAACCAAGAAATGGGTTTGTTGAATGTGAACAGAATCCCATCTTACGGTAAACGTCAACACAGTCAATGTATTTAAGGCTATGATTATATTTTAGTAATAAAATGAGCTCCAATCCAAAAATCAATTGTAATATAATAAATAACAATGGATACAGATTTTATCCAAAAATCAAAGCTAATGATATTGAAAAAAGATGAAAATGAAAGCTACTAATACATGATGTTTACAAATATATGCCATTGCATTGCATTCCACATGATTTATGTCACGCTCTAGCTTATCTTATGTTGAAAAAATGAAGCATTTCAATGCTATAAAGACATAAAGATGTTACATTCATGAATTCTATTTGTACCATTCAATCTCCCTAGAATGATCGTGCAGGTTCGAAATCGACTAAAAGCAGAGAATGATCCTGTCCTATAAGGTAGTACCAATAGCAACAAGATGCAACTTAAGCAGCAGATGAAAGGAAACCTAGGAAACTAGAAGGCTGAAAACTTAGCTGCTACTATGGCATGGCAGAGCTGGGAGATACAAATTTACATGTTAGTCGCGCTCGGCATCTTCAATCTCTTCATCCTCTGGTACTCCGCGAAGGTAAAGAACATTATTACACCTGCCAGGAAAAAGCAAGAATATTGCCAATGTTTGATGTTAGAAACTTAGAACTTGCAGAAGAATTTATCAGTAGGCACCAAAGTGTCAAACTTGAAAGACAACGACAGCGGCCATATCCTTACTAGACCTTGAAAAATCGTGAGGGTTCAAGTCCCTTACCCCCAAAACCCTAAAAAGGCTCGTTGGCCTCTTTAATTACTTATCCTTTCATTATCGATTCACAATTCGTTATGTTTGTCCTTCATTCGACTCTTTCACAAGCCTATTTGAGCAGAAATTGGATTTCTTATCACTTTGGACATGTTTAGGAGTGATTTTGAAAGAAATGTGCCCTTTTGGTTGAATCTGTGTTCTTCGTAACATATATGCTTGAGCATATATATATTATGGACAGTACACATGCATTACTAACTACAAATAAGCATTGATGCACTTGATATTGCAATTTGCCAACACTGAAAGAAGGTTACCTGATCAATATTTCTCCGAGACTCCCAGTACATTGTCCATCAATATATTCCTCGGTATTGGCAAGCTGCATTTAAAAAGTTGTATACAGGAATCAGACACTGAAAGAGACTATGGGCTTACTTGAGAAATCCGTTCATAAGTAGTTTTCTGTTTTTAAAAACAAAAATTCAGAGAAGAATTAGTTTTCCTTCCGTATCATTTAATTTGTTGTTCTTCCTTTAAAAATCTAACGGTTGCAAATCAATTTCAATGATTAACACTGCCGAATTATCCCATCGCATTTTGTATAAACAATTATAAAAACAAAATGGATAGTAGTTGTATGACGGAAATTCTAATACAAACAGAACAGATCAAGTTAAATTCAAATATGAAGGACTTTGAATCAGTCAGTGGTAAGTTTGAATGGTTCAATTAAAAGGATGATTGCAATAAGTAGAAACAACAAAGAGATGAATCAAAATCTTTTAAAAAAATGACTGAATTTATTCCAATGCAAGTAGAAACAAACCTGTAAGTTCATATACGAGTCTACAGAGACCAGAAAGCCTGAAATGGAAACGAAACTCAGTGTAAACTCCAGCAGGCAAGAAAAATAAGAAAAATAAGAAAAATAAGAAAAACAAGCAGCAGGTAGAAGCAAACCTTTGTACTCCATCCCCCACTTGAGTTTCACAACAACAGTCTTTCCAGTCAAATTGTTCAAGAACGGTTTCGGGTTAACTGGAATACTCTACAATGCCCAAACAATCATGTAAATAATTCAGCAGGATTTACAAATCAAAGAAAAATCAGGGGAAAATCTTAAACAACAAAGAATCTCTGGAGCTATCTGATTCTACATAAGGATAAATTAACACATGATCCATAGTTAAAAACAACAATAACACATAAACACTAGCTGAATAAGCGATGAAAACGAAAAATCTTGCTTACCATGGTTCCGAATGATCTGCAAGGGCTTCTCTGGGATCAACGGAGGCTCAAAAGAACGAGGAGAAGAAGAAAATGGCGCTCTTTCTCTCTAGGGTTTGTTTTCCCTCCCCTTTTCCCTTTCGTCGAGTCTTTGGGAATTTTTGGCGGCAGAGGGAATTGGGTATTATGGGCCGGTAATGGACTACATGGGCCCATAACTTGAAGCCCATGGGCTTTTAGAGCGAGTCCTCTTAACCCAATATTCCTATATTTATATTACAAAATTCACCTTAAAAAAAACAAAATTCTTCATTTTGGCAACAAAAAAATTAATTTGGTATAAAAATTGATTTTATTGAAATTAATATATCGATATAATTTTGAAAAAATTTTAAAATGTAAATTAAAAAGATTAGGTGTGTTCATATGACTCGAGAACCTGACCCACCTAAACGGTATAACTCAAACCATAAAAATTGACGTGAGTTATATATATATATATATATATATATATATATATATTCAGTTTGAGTTGAGTTGAATTTTTTGAAAAATTCAAAATTTGGGCCGATTCGATTGTTGACATTTTTATGGTCGGGTCAACTCGATAAACTTGTTGAAAATAAGTCAACCCTATTTTATTTTTAAAATAGTTAAAATATTTAACTAAAATTTTTAAATAAATATAATTTTCTTTAATAATTTAAAAAATAACTCGAGAATAAAATTTATAATTCTAAAAAAATATATTTAAAATAAAAGTGAAAAAGTAAAAATAATAATAAGTGTAAAGTCCTAACACTCGAAGGTGAGGAAACTCGTCGCCAAATTTTGCCTTGAAGAAGACGAAAACCCCTAAATCCTCCATTAAGGCGACCTCAATCCTCTTCAGTTTCTATCGGAGAGATCGTGATTGTGGCTCTGCGAACCTCTTGAATCCGCCTTACCTTCACCAAAAATGTTTAGGAACCAGTACGATACGGACGTGACGACATGGAGCCCGGCGGGGAGGTTGTTTCAGGTTGAGTACGCGATGGAGGCTGTGAAACAAGGCTCCGCTGCCATTGGTCTCCGATCCAAGACTCATGTGGTTCTGGCCTGCGTCAATAAGGCTAATTCTGAACTATCCTCGCACCAGAAGAAGATCTTCAAAGTCGATGATCACATCGGCGTCGCCATTTCCGGGCTTACTGCTGATGGACGCGTTCTTTCCCGTTATATGAGATCTGAGTGTATCAATTATAGTTACACTTATGAATCTCCTCTTCCTGTTGGTCGTCTTGTAGTTCAACTTGCCGATAAGGCTCAGGTTTGTAAACGAAGCCCTTGTTTTCTTCACAATTTTTCTGGCGCTTTGGATTTCTTTTGCATTTTAGATATGTCAGCCGTGTGAGTATTTATTTGGTTAGTGGGGGGCTTGGTACAGAAATTACGAATTAATGTAGCTGGATGGATAGTTAAAGGGGAAGTTTTCATTAAGCTCTCAAAGCTAAGGAATACAATGTCGAGTTTATCTTTAGTCAGTAGACGAGATTATGGAACATTTGGTAAATGGCAGAAGGTCTCCTCTGTGTACTCTATTTTACAGCATTTTGAAGACAGCTAAAGATTATAGGCTTTCTGTTTGCTTCTTATCTTATATAGTTAGTGTTTGTTCCACTGATTCTTGATCGCGTAGTGGTAGAAGAAAACCAGGAATTTTAGGTCTTTAACTTGTTTGATTATTCTAATTGTTGAATTACTTTGAACCTGCCTATCGTTGCTGGTAAGTTTTTATTTTCTTTCTCAAGTATTGTTGTTTAGTAGTTTAGGTTTTAGTAGAAGCCAGGGGGCTGTGTAATTATTTAAGGTCACAATGTATCTGCCTACCACTTTTTGTGGCTCTTGGATATATACGAGATTAAAGAATGCTTTGAACTATGTATCTATCTGATTGTCATGGGGTTGGATAGCTCTCAATAACTTTTCCTGTGAAGGTTTTCTTAATAGAGTCATACAAGTTGAGTACTCTTATATGCACGTATATGTCACGTGATTGATGGACTGAGTACGGAACAAGAAACGTATGCAGCTGGATGATTGAGGGCACGGTCTCCATTATATTAGGCTCCAACATTCTGCACTGTCTTTGATCACCTTGTATTTTGAGAATTGGGGGTTTAATTAATTAGTATACAATGGGGCACTGAGAGATAGCATGGGGATTGGGAATTCTCTACCTCCAATTTCAAGGAAAAGAAGTTAAAGTTCAATTTCATTTAATTGTAGTTGAGCCGTGTCGGTGTTATTGGTTTAAATAGATCCTTTATAAGGTTAGATTCTGCTTTCAAGTTCTGTGGTTTATCTAATTATTTTGATTTCTCAATTCCTTTGTACTGCCATAGTTTTAGCTTTGTTGACAATTTAGGCAATAAAATGTTGGTATTCATAATGCAAGACTCATATTATAGTGTAGATGCAGAAACAATCTTGGTAACCTGACTTATTGCATTTATTCCCACTTTTGTTGTTAATAAGAAACATTGTGAATACACGGAGTGGGAATAAATGGCATCCACAGCAAGCTAATAATACATGTAGACCTTCCAAACTAGGTTATGTTACAGAATAAACAATACAGTATAGAACAAAAGGCATTCTAACAAGAGGCTGTTTAAAGAACAAAATCACTAAAGTTATGTAAAGTTACTTCCAAGGGGCTCTATCTTTTTCTTTCAGCCACCTCTGTGAGGAGTCTATCTTTTATGCATTTGCGAAGGAACACCGAAAATTGCATTCACTCCTCTTTAACCCCTATTTTTTTCTGCCGTAAATTAGGTTCATTAACAAATTACGTTCATTAACCAATTAGGTTACTACCATTTTGGTGTACCCTTTTCTTTCTTTGTAGAGACAGATTTCAATTGATTTGGGCAGAAATTTTTGATAAATCACGGTGAATTGCTTTCCACAATAATATTTTGAAGTGTTCAGGATATACCTTATATCGTTGCACGGGATGTGTAGTTGTTAATTGTCATTTATCTTTTGCTGGTGCCTCCTTGAATCATTTAGGTGTCTGCTCCTAGGCTGTAGGTAGGATTCAGCACAATTTCAAAAGCCATGCCTTCATGCTCCCTGTATAGTGGGTTCCTATCGTTTCCTCTATTAGAAAATTTATCCATCTTTCCTAGGATGTGCTAAAATTCTAGAGCGCTGAAACAGGACTTCAGGCTTGATATACTTTGTTAAGGGTATAATCTCTCTGAACTTTTAATATTTTTTGTATTTCCAGGACTCTATGCTGGTTATTTTCACAGGAGAAACTAGTTTTGAGGTTTAGAAATGTTTGCTTTCTCTAAAAATGTTGGCCACTGATTGCAGGTCTGCACCCAGCGCTCGTGGAAACGTCCATATGGTGTTGGTCTGCTAGTAGGTGGTCTGGATGAGTCTGGTGCTCACCTTTATTACAACTGCCCCAGTGGGAATTACTTTGAATATCAAGCTTTTGCCATAGGATCCCGTTCACAGGCTGCAAAGACATACTTGGAAAGGAGGTTTGAGAACTTCAAGGACTCTTCTAGAGACGACTTGATCAAAGATGCACTGATCGCCACCAGAGAAACCTTGCAAGGAGAAAAACTGACTTCCTCCATATGCACAATTGCCATCTTAGGAGTTGGGGAACCTTTTCATATATTGGATAGGGAAACTGTTCAGAAGTTGATCAATGAATTCGAGATCGTTAAGGAGGATGACGTCCCTGCTGCAGATCAGGATATCGAGCCAGATCAGGGTGATTCTGCTGCTGCTGCTGCCCCTGAACCAGCTGCAAGGACAGACCAAGGTAGTGCCCCGGAGCAAGGCGTGGCACCAATGGACATCTAACCCACATCCCTTCCTCCTCCCCCGCTTCCTGGGTGTTGCTGTCAGGTTTGGTGGTTTGGTTCTTTAGTGCAGACATTTTGATACTTCTCTGTTGTGGCTTAAGTTTTCAATTTTACATTTATGGAAGTTGTATCAGACTGTTGAAAACGTGTTATCACAACTGATTATGTTTTTCTATTATATTATTGGGAGAAGAACGTTGAGCTGATCCACGATGTTCTTTAGAAACTTGGAATCAAATTAGTGTTAGATTGAAACTTGAGGTGAAAATGATATTGAATTGCATGAAAAGGAGGAAGATCATGATGAACTGATTCTTGAGGCCCATCAGTAGCTGACTGGTTTTTATGGATATGATGAGCCCCAGGACAGGTTTGCATGATGAATGGCTTACCACTAATCATTGGCGATGTGTTACTTAAATATACACGTATATGAATAAATACATACACAGAGGTATAATATAAGCATAAAAGCCATATGCCAGAGATTATCAAAGACTTCAAATTACTTATCCTTCCATGAAATTTGGAGGAAAGTTCAGCCATCCCAATAATGAAAGAGATGTGCCTGTTTAAGAGACAAAATTCATGATAATGAAAATGGATGGGACAATGATAGTGACATGAGAAAAATGATTGATCATTGAGGGATCTCTTGGACAGGAAGCCCTTTGATCTGCAAATGTTTGTGCATCCATTGCCAATTCTCTGGGGTGACCTCACCCCCAAGTGAACGGATAACAGAACCACCGCTGCACGACCCCAATTGACAGCATTTCTCCAGAGATAATCCCTTCACTAATCCGTACAAAAATCCGCTCGCAAACAGGTCGCCTGCTCCGGTGGCATCGGTCGCCTTTGATTCCCCTATTGCTGGAACTCGGACAATCTGAAACTCCATATGCATTCAGAAACACTAAGATTCACAGTGATCTCTCGACTTTGTATGTCGTTTTGGGCAAACTACGAATCAAAACCAGTATAGGAAAAAACAGAGGATTCGCTCGATGCAGGCATCGAGAAACTTCCCTGTTCTATTGTGCAAGAAAGTGTGCAAACATTAAGGGTTCACATATCCACGTGTAGGCTTAAGAAACTGGTTTTGATTGTTCTCATCACTTCATGAGATGAGAAGGTAATCTAATGTTTTTCAAGATCATCACATGTGACACAAAAGGTGAAAAGGTGAATCTCTAACCTCTTTTCCGTGCTTAGCGATACAACCATTGGCGCCTAATGTCACGACAGCCCATTGACAGTGCTTCGCAAGAAATTCTAGAGCAACTTCAGGATCAGCATCTTTCTCACCACTGTAAAGATCAAAATATAGTATCAGAAATTAAGGCCATCACCCTATAGCTAAAGTAGCCAAGTCTGAAAGCAATGGCTATCATCACCCTATCAACTCTTTTGCTTCGTCCTCATTCGCAAAGCAAAGGTCTATATCCCCAGACTCTAGTAGCTGGAGAAGAGGCGATCTAAAATCCCGAACCATCTGGCCAAATAACGAGACGTGAGCTTCTTTATTTAACATTTATTTTTCGAAAACTAAACGGAAGCTCATGTCGTCAAGGAATATACCTCAAAACTGGCCAAATCCAAGGATACAAAAACTTTGTCTTGTTTGGCCATCTTTACAGCCGCTTCAATAACTTCCATGTTAAATATACTATATCTCATTACAAGCCACTGCAACAAAGACATGGCAAGACAAGAATTATGCCTATAAAAAGCCTCTCCCTCCTAGCTTCTTTCAAGTGTGGCAATTGATTCAATAGAATGATATCAGTTGACAAGATTTGACATGACATGATGATCAAAGAACATAAATATGAGAGTGAAGGCAGAAAAGGAAGTTCTCAAAATGAATAATATGTTCGTGATCCATTTTCGATTCTGGCCGCTATATAAGAACATAAAGTGTGAGTGTGCTAACCTTAGCTCCTTTGAAGTCATCTCTAGTCAGTTCATTTGCCTGAAAGATGCCAAAACAGATAGCCATCTAAGTTAACCTGTCTATATCCAAAACGCATATAGAATCATGCACGAACAAAGAACACAAACTCCGAATCGAAGAGATAATATACCTGAACTTTGACTGCACTTGAGAGAGAGGGTCGCATTGTGCGATTTCCCATTGCATCGACCAGGCAAACACACTGCCGAATAATTGACAATACATTCTCAGAACTTTAAAATACATAAACATAGAATGCAAATTTGGACACCCCTCCATTAAAGGAGAAGCAGACCTGAGCTGTGGGACCTTTAATCATCCTCAATCTTGAGAGATTGACCCCATTGGAGCTCATGTTACAGACAAACAATTTTCCTTGCTGATCATCGCCATAGGCGCCAATAATTCCACAGCTGACTCCAAACCCCGCACTCAATCCTCGAATTGTGTTGGCAACACTTCCCCCCGCTATTGTCTTGAAAGGAGTCAGCACATCAGGCGAGGAAAGGATATATGATTTCACCTCCCTCAGTATATTCTCAAGCTCTTCCATTCCCACCTAAATCCATATATATATAAACAATGAACAGAATGCATGAAAAGAAACTCAAACAGACGAAATTCAGCACAAAATACGGTAAAACATAAAATCGCAGGAACACCAACCAGCCAAACTCATAAAAGTGAAGAACAAAAACAACACCACCGCTCGAAATCCTACAAAATCACTTCTAAAACCACACATAATAACAATAATGAAAAAACGATTCAATAGGGGAAAGAAACAAAAACAACAGCAGAAGCAGAATCCGCTCGCACCGATCAAAGATCAATCAAAAACACAGAAACGAGACAATAAAATCCTAATCTTATAATCAAGGAATTCCAGAACAGAAGACGTAATTGAGCGATAGAAATAAATAAAAGTAAGTTTACAGGCATTGAGCCACCGCGGTCGCCGGGAATTCGATCGAGAAGAGAGGGATCGACACGGGCAACATGGTCGATGAGGGCAGCGGGTTGAAGACCAAGAATAAGAGGGGCGGCGGGTTCAGACTCATTGGCAGTGGGAAGCAAAGGCTCGGCTCCCATTTTCGTGGATTTAAGACCCTGTTTTCTCTGCCCTTTTTGCCATTTTCATTACCATTCATTATATAGAACTCCGTGGAAGGGAATCTCTGAGCCATGGGACCAGAGGCCTCTCCACAAAAGAGAGAACCCAACTCAATTATGACTCCCTTTCCCCAAATTGCCCTCCCTACATCTTGGTGTTTACTCCATTCTTATACCCTTTTTTGGAATTTTACAATTTTACATAATCTATTTCTTCCCCCATTAATTAGGCACCATATTTTATTTTATTTTAATATAAGATAATATTATATTTTTTTTTAGTTCCAATAATATATAGTGTCCACCTCTTTTATTCTTAAAAAAAAAATCTATAATTAAAATAGTACTTATTATAAGCACCTGTTATTTTTTATGATTGTGCAGCACTCACTTCCCACCAACAAGTGAGTTAAATCAATTTGTTCTTGTGTTCACTTCCTACCAACAAAGTGAGTTAAATCAATTTATTTTTGTGTCGCCTACGGCCAAGCGACGTATACTCGAGCCTCTGACCCCGATTCAAGAAGAAAGTTTTAGAAAACGGTGGTAGAAATATTTCGATCTTTTGTCGCCTACGGCCAAGCAATGTATGCTCGAACCTCTGGCCACGGTTCAAGAAGAATGTTTTAAAAAACGGGAGCAAAAAGATTTTGAAAGAGAGACAACAACAATCATATCTCCTATCATACTTTACCAACCTGAAAAAGGCTTCAACTAGTTGTTTTTTAGTATTATTTTGTAAAGTAGTGTTTCATGCCTTATCAATGTTTTTAAACCTTAAAATTTTAATATCAATAAATAGAAACCTATTTGATCCTAATAATTAATTTTCGGTGTATATATATATATATATAAAACATAGCTCAATCCAGTTAAAATATCTCTACTTTTTATATTTTGTATATTTTGGATTCGTCGTTAGATAGCCTGAACATGGTCACGTTATCCTCTTGAATTACTTGAGTGAAGATAGTCCCCACAAATCCGGCCAAGTACACTTATCTTTAAAATTTCTATAGTAATGAAATTTTTTATATCCTCACGATCACTTTCATTCAGCTAATTAAGGCCTCGACGACCTGTACCAAATATTCATACTCCGAAATATAATGTTATAATGTAAATGCCGACGAGTCCAAGTACTTGAACAAACAAAGTGAGCAGTAAAATCCAAGCCTCAGCAGGTTCCACACCACTGTAGAAGTCACTTTCAGACAATCTTTTAACATCAAATGCTTCAAAATAGCATATCAGCTAAATGATTGGGAAGAAAAATAATGGATCTTCAAGAACTTACATTCTACTTTATGAAGTCAGTTTCATCCTGAGCAGTAAAACCAACAGCCAAAGTGGTTGGGAGCTATGATTCTGCTGTAGAAGATGATCGATATTATTATGCAGGTACTCTTTTTGTGTTTTTGCATGTGGTGCTAAAATATTCCACCTCATCAGCTAAAACGACTCGAGATTGAACGAAAGGGTGGCTTATTTCTGCAAAGGCTTGGGATCTTTATCGGGGTGGACGAGCTCAGGGGGTGTTTCACAAACAACACCGAGCGTTGAGTTATATTCCTCGTCCTTGCGAGTGAACTTCTTGCGAAGCGCCTTCTCAAACTCGATTCTATCAAAAAGCTTGGCATTTTCGGCTGCGTGAACCTGTGCAAGGTCCGAGTAATTGGTGGCAGACTGAGATATGAAAGCTCTCTCTTCATCAGTGAGCTTTCTGAGGAATTTTGCTGGATTGCCTCCCCATACCTGCAAATAAACATCATGGTAAGGCTCCCTACCCATGATCACGTAAAGCTTAGATAGAAGCCCAAGCGCTTGCAAGTCGAGATCAGATTGTTCCAAGTTCCAATTAAGAGATCATTGAGGATTAATATCCAGGGGAACCACAGCTAAGCTGTTCGTTATTTTGTAGCCTTATAGGTGCTCTTGTAAGAAAAAAAAGAAGATGACGACAATGAATATTAGGTTTCGGGAAGATATATTGGTTAATATAAAGCCTCTTTTCCAGATGACTCTCAGCTCAATGCCCAGTACTAAAGGGAATTTATCAGAGGTATGGAACTCCGAAAGTCGAGATTTGGATTTAAGAATGAATCTATTTGATAGAGGTATGAACTGGATTTTCCCAATGGAAAGGATAGCTTTGAGCAACATGAATCTTTTTGTGTAATTCAACTAACCTTGATTTGATCTGCAAGACCTAAATTCAGGAGTTTAAATAAGCATGATAGAACTCAAAGATGGAATCTTTATGTAACGGCCCAAGCCTACCACTATCGAATATTGTTCTCTTTGGGCTTTCCCTTTTGAACTTTCCCTCAAGGTTTTTAAAATGCATATGCTAGGGAGAAGTTTCCACACCCTTATAAAGGGTGTTTCGTTCTCTTCCCCAACCGATGTCGAATCTCACACTTTATATATCTACATCTTGCCCGCTTCATGCAAAAGACATCACAGAGTGTCTAATGAAAAATATAACAACAAAGCCAAAGTACTTTGGGATTGTACATAGATAAAAATGCCAGACTGTTTCATGATGTACAAAAAACGTTGGGGTTTGGGGTTCGCCGTACGGCCTAAAATTTCAACATGGAGTGCCTTTCACAAGTCTTCGTAAATCGTTTCTTGATCAACCCTGGTTTAGGGTTGTTTTTTGTAACCAGGACGTATATCTCACTTTTTCTTGTTCTTTTTTTTTCTTATTTATGGTTCAAAATTATTTTCTTTCTTTCTGTCCTCCTTTTTCGTGGAAAATATATTTTTTTAATTAAAAAAATATTGATAAATACCTCTCCGGAGGGGATCTTAGTATTCTGCCTCACAAGAGCTCCAGCAGCTACCATAGCATTCTTCTCAACAATGGAGCCATCAAGCAACATTGCCCCCGTCCCAATAAAAGCCTCGTCCTCAACGGTGCAGCCATGTAATACAGCACTGTGACCTGTCAAGTTCAAACTTTCTTTAAGTAAGAAAAATTCAAAAACATCAACATGTGCAACCTCAGTATGGTCAGTTGTTCGCAGTATACAGGCAAAATGAGTCAGCAACAAATATATTATAGGCTGTAGCTAAGATAACATAGTCAAAGCACACACCTATGGTGACATTGTCGCCAATGATAGTCGGCAAAACCTTTCCACTTAGATTAGATTTTGCCACGTGCACAAGGGAATTGTCCTGTATGTTGGTTCCAGATCCCACACTGATGCTGTTCGCGTCACCTAGTGAAATTGATAATTAAGTTATGGAACAGAGCTTAAAAAGTGTCTGTAAAAGTAATGTCATGAGCTAACAAGCCTAACATGATAAATTAAAAGTTGTGCCTGAAGTTATATATATTTTTTTCGACAAGAAAAGACATATCTACATATATTTAAAGCACGTAGAGTGCATAACAGCCCCCATAAGTGTGCTAAGGATTAATAAAGAGATCAAACAAATAATTATTTTTAAAAATCACAACTGTTAGATGAACACGACTCTCCATAATGGTATGATATTGTCCACTTTGAGCATAAGCTCTCATGGCTTTGCTTTGGACTTCCCCAAAAGGCCTCAAACCAATGGAGAGAGTATTCTTTGATTATAAACCCATGAACATTCCCTAAATTAGCCGACGTGGGA
Organism: Cucurbita maxima; assembly: GCF_002738345.1. Classification (NCBI taxonomy): domain Eukaryota; kingdom Viridiplantae; phylum Streptophyta; class Magnoliopsida; order Cucurbitales; family Cucurbitaceae; genus Cucurbita; species Cucurbita maxima. The sequence continues at coordinate 2,404,888 of NW_019272038.1, forward strand.
CTTTCATCACTTTCATCATCCAACACCTCCCCTCGAACAAAGTATGCCTCCCCTTAATCAAGGCTCGACTCTTTGGAGTCTTAGTCATTTTTTTACAATGCCTTCGAGGAGGGTTGACTCCTTTTCTTTTGAAGTCCTTTGTTCGACATTTGAGGATTTTACCAATCTATTGGCACGACTAAGTTTAGGGCATGACTCTGATACCATGTTAGATGAACACGACTCTCCACAATGGCATGATATTGTCCACTTTGAGCATAAGCACTCATGGCTTTGCTTTGGGCTTCCCCAAAAGGCCTCAAACCAATGGAGAGAGTATTCGTTGATTATAAACCCATGAATATTCCCTAAATTAGCCGATGTGGGATTTTCATCACTTTCATCATCCAACAACAAAAATACCCAACATATCCAATAACACAAACTGTCACTACATTAGTTTGTCACAAACACCTTCGCGTTGAGTAAGGAATATTGGCACGGGTAATATCAAGGATGTTATTGGATATCGAGACAGTATATTTGTCATCAGTGAAATTGTAAGAAACTTGATGTCAATACAATAGTGTGACAAGTTTAATATGGACAAGATTAGTCCAAACCTTTCAAAGCGTGTTACTTATCAGACTAGAAAAATGCTGTAACTGTAAACGAGTCTCTCACATAGGTTTTACCTCTCAATACGCATCCATACCAAATAGATGATCCACTTCCAACTTGGACATCCCCAATAATGGATGCACTTGGAGCCACAAATGCGTCCTTGTCAACAAAAGGAGCCTTATCAAATACGTTCATCAAAGTTCGATGCCTAGACACTGCACGAAACCTTAGGCATATTAGACTATCAGGTATCAAGATGATAGAACAAAAAAGGGGAACTAATAAAGAAATTGAGGTACCAGAACAACCAATATATAACAGAAAATGAAGCAAATCTAAAAAGAAATGTGTTTCAGTGACAGTACCATTAACAATTAGACATTTCACTAGAATTATGATACCCAAAGTACATCTGCAATTGTAAATAAGGATTCCATAATATCGCAGTAAGTATCGTTTTGGCCGTATTTGACACCCTCTATGCGGAAACAATAGAAGCATTCATCTTACATTGATGAATGCATGAATCATTTCACGAAGTATGTGTCCAGATAGCAAAAAGTCTCGATCGTTAGCTCTCAGTCTTCCAGTTAAAAACAACATCGATGAAGCACTATTACGCGGTGGGGAATCGACAATTCTAATAAAAATCCCCAAGGAATTCGCGTACATACCCGTAAACCTAATACACGAAACCCCAGACACTACACAAATGGAGAATTCAATCGACGGAACCCTTGCGTAACTAATCAATACTGTTAAGATTAAACACACATACACACTGCACGACTCATAAAATGTATATTCCACGACGAGCAGCCATCTCTCGTCAATAAAATTAGCAGTTCCACAATTTCCACAAGCTGATCGAGTCATTATAACAATACTCCTAGACCATAATCCAGATGGAAGTCAAAACCAAGAGGAAAAGATCTGAAACTAGAGAAACATGGTTTGATTAAAAGAAAATTCTTACGCTGTTCTTGAAAGAAATACCTCCCTTGGAGGCGGCAGCCAAGGCGATCGATTGCCTGACCCGTCTCACGGATCCAAAATCCAACGGTGTAAATGGCTTTCCCCAGAGTTCCCATCGTCTTCTTCCTCCTCCTCCTCCTCCTCCTCCTCCTCCTCACTGGTCTCGCGCAATTCAGAGGCAACCAAAATCACAGAGAGGTTTTGGGCTTCTTCTTGTGACTGCTTTGAAATGGAAGGAGAAAGGCAGCAGAGCTACGAGGAAGAAATGGGGATGCAGCACAAGGGTAGAATAGCATATCCCACACACTGAAGGGCAAATTAGTCATTCAACTACTGAAACGGTGGCTTTTGAAGTCTATTTATGATTTTTTTTATATATTGATTTTTTAAAACAGTTAAATAATTAAAAAAATTTCAAAGATTTTTTTTTTCATTTTCATTTTCACCAATTATCTAATTTATCTAATTTAGATAAATATTTTTCACCATTACCCTACAAATTCTCCTCTCTATTCCCACGAAAATAAATAAAAAAATTTAACGGAAATAAAAAAAATGAAAAACTAAGCCCGAGCCCAAGCCCAAAATCGAGCCCGAGCCGCAGTCCAAAACCAAGCCCGAGTCCAAGACCATGACCGACCCCAAGCCCGAGCCCAAGACCGAGCCCAAGCCCGAGACCGAGTCCAAGTCCAAGTCCAATCCCGAACCCAATCCCAGCCCGATCCAAAGTCTAAACCCAAGCCCGAGCCCGAGCCCAACCCAAGACCAAGCCCAAAACTGAGCCCAAGCCCGAGACCAAGTCCAAGCGAAAGCCTAAGCCCAAGACCGAGTCCAAGTCCAAGCCCAATGCCGTACCCATGCCCATTTATAAGCCCAAGCCCAAGCTCAATCCTCAGTCCGAGCCCAAGCACGAGCCAAATCCCAAGTCCAGGCCCAAGAACGAGCCCAATCCAGAGTCCAAGCCCGAGCCGAAGTCTAAGCTCAAGCCCAAATCTAAGACAAAGTCCGAGCCCAAGCCTAAGTCCAAGGACGAGCCCATAACCAAGTTCGAGCCCAAGACCAAGACGAAGACCGAGCCTATGTCCACGCCCAAGACCAAGCCCTTGCCGAAGCCCGAGAACAAGACCAAGTCCAAGTCCAAGCCCGAGCCCAAGTCGTCCTAAAACCCTAGAAACAATCCGACGAAGTAAAAATGGAGCCTGAAACTGAAGCCAAGCCGACCAATTAACGGTCATTCGTCTTCCACCAGGTAACGCGGGCCGACGAATCGGAAATATCAGCGGCGGGAGGTTATTGATCTCTCACCGGCAGGCCAGCAAAAAAATTTCTTCCATTTCTTTTCCTCACAAACTCATCTCCCTTCTTGATTTTCTGTTTCACTTGATGCTGAAGAGGAGACAAGCTTAGTCCGACGGCGAACAGAAACAGAGAAGGTACGCTCTCGGCTATTCCCAAGGGACCGAAGATGAAACTAAACCGTTTACTCCTTCGTCAAACACTGAAGAAATTTTCGAGAATCAATGGAAACATACTGCATCGCCAATCGGATGTCAAAAGCAATGTCACTCGGACATTCGTCGCAGCACCTTCATTTTCTTTGCTTGATCCAAAATTCAGTCGCTGTTCTTCAATTCCTGTCGAAAATCTTGAGCTCTGCAAATCCAATTCAATTTTCAGTAGGTGCATTCACTTCACTGCAACTAAGTTTAGCGATACAGCAATTGAGCCGAAACTGGAGTCATCAGACGTTGAGGATCAAGATGGATCAATGAATGAGTTCTTATCCAGATTTGTCTGGATAATGCGCGGGAAGATATCTGAAGCATTTCCGGACTATGATAAGCAAACAGTTGATGCAATGCTTTTGATGATTGTGGAAAAAGTGGTATCTGAAATGGAGAAGGGTAGCTTTGAGCAATCGTTAAGGACTTCAACTGATAATCCAGATTGGGACCTAAGTGAGGATTTGTGGAAGACAGTAAGCGAAGTTAGCAACATGGTTTTGGATGATATGAAGAAGGCTACAAAGAAGGAGAAAATGAAGGGTTTTCTGCTATCTGAGGAAGTTCAGGAAATGTGTAGGTTTGCTGGGGAAGTTGGTATTCGAGGGGATATGCTAAGGGACTTCAGGTTCAAATGGGCTCGTGAGAAAATGGAGGAAAGCGAGTTTTATGAGAGTTTGGAGCAGCTCAAGAAAGAGGCTAATGCCTCTCCCAGTGGTGCAGAGGCTGCAGCATCCGTTGAGAAATCCGAGCCTGTTTCTATTCCCAAGAGGCGAGGGAAGATCAAGTACAAGATTTATGGTCTTGATTTATCTGATCCCAAGTGGAGCGAAGTAGCAGACAAAATCCACGAGGCAGAGGAGGTGATATGGCCTCAAGAACCAAAGCCAATTTCTGGGAAATGCAAATTGATCACAGAGAGAATTCTTTCACTAAACGAGAACGATGACCCATCTCCATTAATGGCCGAATGGACAGGGCTTCTTCAACCTACTAGGATTGACTGGATTGCCTTACTTGATAAATTGAATGATAAGAACAGATTCTTATACTTGAAGGTAAGAAATCTTTCCCTTATTTTTCCCCTTTTGCCTTGTGTTCTTGGATAATTCTTGTTCTCAGTTTCATATTTAAACAGGGTAGAAGAAGCTGCATTTATAATCTCTTGGTTCCTTTTGTTTTGAATGTCATATATATAGAACATGCCTTAGATTTTGAGTTCTGAAATAGCAACAAGCTTTAGATTTCTGGCGCTATGCATGAGTGATGTTAAGGTGTTTATCAATGATAATACTTTTTCTACACCATATTAGGTAGAACGACATAATGTTTGCAATTTGCAAGACCCTGATTTGAATTTGTTGATTATGATGAATGAAGGTAGCAGAGCTTCTTTTGAATGAAGAATCTTTCGAGACCAACATCCGTGACTACTCTAAGCTTGTCGATGTCCATGCTAAAGAGAATCGTCTAGAGGATGCTGAGAGGATTCTTAAGATGATGACTGAGAAAGGCATTACACCGGACATTTTAACAGCCACAGTTTTGGTTCATATGTATAGCAAGGTGGGAAATCTCGATCGTGCAAAGGAAGCGTTTGATACATTGAGGAGTCACGGCTTCCAACCCGATGAGAAGGTTTATAATTCCATGATAATGGCGTTTGTGAATGCTGGACAACCGAAGTTGGGCGAATCGATGATGAGAGAAATGGAAGCAAGGGACATTAAACCAAGCAAGGATATTTACATGGCATTGCTAAGGTCATTTTCGCAGCGTGGTGATATTAGTGGCGCTGGAAGAATTGCTGCTACGATGCAATTTTCTGGCATCTCGCCAAGTTTGGAGTCGTGTACATTACTAGTTGAGACATATGGGCTAGCTGGTGATCCTGATCAGGCAAGGAACAATTTTGACTACATGATAAAAATCGGGCACAGGCCTGATGACAGGTGCACTGCAAGTATGGTTGCAGCCTATGGAAAGAAGAACCTGTTGGACAAGGCTCTGAATCTTTTACTACAGCTCGAAAAGGATGGGTTTGAACCAGGGGTTGAAACTTATGCTGCTCTTGTAGATTGGTTAGGTAAGTTGCAGCTGGTTGATGAAGCTGAGCAGCTATTAGGCAAGATCGGCGCACAGGGAGATGCCGTGCCTCTTAAGGTTCATATTAGCCTCTGTGATATGTACTCGAGAGCTGGGGTTGAGAAAAAGGCGCTACAAGCGCTCGGGGTATTGGAAGCGAAAAAGGATGAGTTGGGACATGGTGAATTCGAAAGGATCATTAATGGACTTATTGCTGGTGGCTTTGTGCAGGATGCTAAAAGAGTGCAGGGCCTTATGGAGGCTAAGGGTTTTACTGCATCCCAACCACTTCAAATGGCTCTGAGGACATCTCAAGCTCTTCGTGGCAGGAGACTGCCTTGAGAAATCTCGACCGTTCATAGATTTATCAATAATCCGTAGCTACTGGAAAAGATGTGAATATTTATCATCAACTAGCGATCTATGGAAAAGCTAGTGGCTGGAAAGATTTAATTGAATGGAATCTCTATGGAAAATTTGCATCTCAGCATTTGTTTTCAAGGCTGTGTTGTTTTCCTTCATTCGAGTATAGGTTAAACCCGAGTTTTTCCTTATCGATCTCTGACCTTGGTGTTTTCTTTTGTTTTTTTAATTCAGAAGGTAGATTAATTGTGAGATTCCACGTCGGTTGGAGAGGAGAATGAGACATTTTTTATAAGGTTGTGGAAACCTCTCTCTAGTAGACACGTTTTGAAACTGTGAGGCTGATGGCGATACGTAATGAGCCAACAGGGACAATATCGGCTAGCGGTAGGTTTGGGCTATTACAAATTGTATCAGAGCTGGGTACCGGACGGTGTGTCAGCGAGGACGCTGGCCCCTTAGGGGATGGATTGTGAGATCTCACATCGGTTGAGAGGGAAACGAAGCATTCCTTATAAGAGTGTGGAAACCTCTCCCTAGTAGACACGTTTTAAAGCCGTAAGGTTGACGGCAATACGTAACGAGCCAAAACGGACAATATTTGCTAGTAGTGGGTATGGGCTGTTACAAATAGTATCAGAGCCAGACACCAAGCGATGTGTCAGCTAGGACGTTGGGCCCCTCGAGAAGGTGGATTGTGAAATCTCACATCGGTTGGAGAGGGAAACGAAGCATTCCTTAGAAGGGGGTGTGGAAACCTCTCCCTAGTAGATGTGTTTTAAAACCGTGAGGCTGACGACGATACATAACTAGCCAAAGCGAACAATATTTGTTAGCGGTGAGTTTGGGCTGTTACATTAATGTTTGCTTAGTATTTACCTTTGTTCTTCTTCTCCTAAATGCTTATACCTTCGATGTCATGCATTCTATGGTTACATATATCATCTCTTCTGTTCGATGTCGGGTATGCCACCGCATAAGGATTCATCACTTGCTTTAACAATAATAGGTTCTTTTGATTTGTTTTCTTGTTTGCTTTACATGGTATAAGCAAGCTTGCTTTTACAGTAGTATAGAATCATATGTTCATCAATGTTCATAATTCTCAATAGTATTCTCCTTTTATATACTCATTCAGTCGTTTGAGTTCCCCATTTTGCTGCTCTACCACTGCTCTGACAACATCTACTATAGAAATCATGCCAACTAGTTTGCCATCTATCACAGGAACGTGTCGTATGCGATTCTCTGCAAATGTCGAAAACTTAGATGGTCGTTGATGCAGCTGGAGAACGAGCTGACTCCCATTTTCATGGTAATTTCAGAACATAAACGACTCTGTATTTAGTATTTACCTGTCATTAGCTGCATTGCTTTAAGGATGTTCGTGTCGGATGTTACGCTTACTAGCTTGTCCTGTTCATGAAAAATAGAAATGTATGAATGCGAAATGTTGTTTGAAATCTGGCTTTTAGCTTAGGGAAGACAGAAATTAACCTCAGAAGTCATTATTTCCCCAACTTTTGTGTATATGGGAGATCTTCCATCTGCTATTATCTTCTTCAGATAGTCTGCTAATATTTGCTTATTAGTTTTCTTGATAAGTTTAAAATTTTCTAATCCATGTTTTTGAAATTGTTTGGCGTTTGATTTACCTCGTTCTGTTACAATTCCAGCAATGTGTTGTCCTTCAGGCTTCAGCACCACCAACGATCCAATATTATTTCTAGCCATCTGCATCAACAGAAAAAGAGTCCTCAATCTTCAGAGATAACCTTTCAAGCTTTTGGAAATGTAAACTCAACCAAACTCACTACATTTTGCACGGCATCAATGGCGGTGTCATCGGCTCGACAGGATAGCCAAGGGGAGCCAATACTTCCATCTCCCTTACTCGAAATGATCTCCGCCACTGAAATGTTCTCCAAACCTTTCAGCATAGAAGATGAAGCTCCTATGTCGGATCCTTTGAAAAGCTTCTCCACTTGATTCGTTTCTCTCCTGCACGAGTGCTGCGAGATAGCGATCTTCAGTGTCTCTTGCCACGATCGTACTGCTCTTACCATCCCCTGCATTTTGGATTGGGATGGGAATGTGAGAGGAAGATCCGTTGATGATGAAGGGTATGTTGTTCCATGGTGATTTGAAGTAGAATAAACAAGAATAACTTGCAATCATCATTCATCTCATTACTAAACTAATATCTGGATTAGTGTATGCATTATTCTTTGCTTTACAAGAATGTCTTGCAATCAACGTTCATGTTTAACTAAAGTTTTCAATTAGAATTGCAATTAATAAACATTCTTTGCTTCACTAATCGAGGAAAATCCTTGTTCTTGATTGATTCCAAGTCCTAAGAATTAAATTTTCGAGTCAAATCCACCATTAATAGATATTGTTTTTTTTGGACTTCTCCTTTCAGGCTTCCAGTCAAAGCTTTAAATTGCATCTGTTAGGGGAAGTTCGTGTTTTGTTCTTTTATTCTCTTCCCCAACCAATGTGGGACATTACAATGGGAGGAGAACAAAACACTTTTATAAGGGTGTGAAGACCTTTCCTGAGCAGACGCGTATAAAGGGTGTGGAAATCTTCCCTTAGCATGCGCGTTTTAAAGTCATGAGAGAAAGCTCCAAAGGAAAAGCCTAAAGAGGACAATATCTGCTCGCGGTGAATATGGCCAGAGCCATTTTTTGTTTCATTTGGATTTCCAAGACTTCCTTCAAATCTTCCCAAATCCAAACCACCAAATTCTCTTTCTTTGAGCACAATAGCCTTCTCACAAATTGCTCCCATTTTCATTTTAAGCCATTGCCCAATTCATTTCATCACAACAGTGTTATTCCTCAAAGGAAAATGAGATTCCTTCCTTGGGAGGGGGAAAAGAAAGAGAAGAAAAAAAAAAGTGAGCTTGGGGATGACAAGATTTGTAGAGACCCAACATTAACCAACCTAAATCGAAGATACGGTTCGAGTCATCTCGAGGTCATCCCCACCCTCCTTCCCCATTAGGGTTGAGGTAAATTTTTTCAATCAACAATTAACAAACTCTAGGCCAAAGATTAGGAACAGGGGCGGAGAATATATTCATCCAAAGAATTCTTTTCCATCCCCGTTCTTCATGGCGGGTCCTAAGGACCCGACTCCATGGGAAATTTTGTCATCCCTAATCCCTATTCAGTTGAAAATATAGAGAAAAGGCAACTAGAAACTTCAGAGGATTGGATGATGATATTGCTCGTTTGAGAAGGAAATGTCTTATCTAAGAAGGCAAAAGCATCCATCTTCGTATTCTTTGTCCATCAGAAAGGTAAAGAAAGCTAAAGAAGGAAGTTCTTAAGCAAAAGCTAACCCAAAAGTTGAGCATGTTTCCAAAGTATCCAATGCCAAATTATTATATACTCTTTTGGACAGGAAAACTTCCATGACAAACCCCTCATTCTCTTGTTTTTCGTTATGACATACCGACAATTTCGCTTTCGACTTCCTTGGCAATCCATAAAAGCTTCTTCTCGTCCTGAAAACGAGTCATCAACACGCAGTTCTGAGCCTACAGATGAAGCTGAAACTTCTAATTCAGCTGCTGATACCGTCCCATATATGCAGCATTTACCACTCCAGTCTCATGAGACAAAACCAGAGCTGTCTCCTTTAGAATCAGCTCAGGCACCTGAAAGAAGTGAAACTATGCTACCTTCAAAATCTCATAAGAAAGCCAAAGTTCATTCTCAACCATCGTCACATTCCCGAGCGAAAAAACAAACCCGAACGGCTACCAAGCCTCCATCTGCATCGAAAGTGACCCCTCAATCTTCAGTTTCTTCCAACAAGTCTCCAACAACATCGGCCAAGGCGTCTCCGTCTCATGATGCATCAAAGCCTTCATCATCAGCAGGCAAAGTTTCTCCATCTCATGATACTTCAAAGCTTTCATCCCCAGCAGGCAAAGGTAAAGTTTCTCCATCTCGTGATACTTCAATGCCTTCACCACCGGCAGGCAAAGCCTTTCCGTCTCGGGATGCTTCACAGCCTTCATCAGCAGCAGCTGCAGCGCCCCGATCCCATATCAGGTCAAAGCCACCGTCCCCATCTCAAACATCCAGTAAAAACCATCTACATTCAAAACAAACATCACAATCAAGATTGAAAGCTGACTCTCAACCTTCATCACCTTCACGGCCAGCATTTTCACCTCAAGCTTCTTCTATACCACGGTCACCGTCTCATGAAAACTCTCGACAACAACCATCGAAAAAGGCCTCTCGGGTTCAGTCTCCATCTCATTTGTCCAGCAAAGCTACTGCACAATCAACATCACAACAGCTTACTGAATCTCCTGCGACCATAGGAGACCAAACAACAAAAAGGGTTGTTTCTCATCCCGCAGATCAATCGCCACGAGCAAGATGTAAAAGCAAGGAAAATCAGGTGCAAACCAAATCAAAGCAGTCTCCAAAACCAGACTTGAAACCAGTGGAATTCAAAGCATCAAAGCATCAGCCTGAAACCATGGAAGAGTTCATATCTAAGAACACTTCCTATCCCCTTTCAAACGAGGATTTTTCGGAAATCCCAATAATAATCGATGAAACCATTGAAAATGGTCCAGAGCCCTCTCTAGAATCGCAGACAGAGTCACAAGAAAGTAAGGAAATAAAGAGTTACGAGGAAGATCTGGAAAAGACAACCAATGCACTTCAGATCAATGCATCTAAAAGCAAATTAATCACATCTGCTGAAATCACGTCACCGTTTGAACCAGAAAATAGCGATTCACAACAGGAAGGAACCATGGAAGACTTACCGAAAGCTTTTCAGACACTAAACATCAAATATCCAGAAGAAAATCCAAAGAGTTTCACAACACTCACCGGCGATAACAAAGGAGCGTCAATGCACTTAATCTCCGGCGAAGCTACAAAAGAAAGTTCAATCCATATCCACCGTCAGTATAAGAGTGATCCAGACAAAGTCCCGGAGAGTTCCACAGACATCGAAGGAAATTCCAATGAAGAAACGCCTCAAGATTCAAAAACAGAAGAGGATCCACCTCTTGAACTATACATCAACATCAATGTACAAGGTATCAACAACTCACTCCTGTCCAATAGCTCATTTACTGAAAATAATCCTGGAATCAAGTTGAAATTCGTTCCACAACAAACTAAATCAGAAAATAAACCACATTCACTCCAAGCTCAGAAGGCCAAATATACAGCGAAACATACAGAAAACCATACCTATGAACCCACAGTAAGACGAAGATGTCTCGGAGGGCTGTTAATGGAGTCGAGCGATTCAGACGGCGACAATTCAGAAAAGCCCCGACGCCATGGCTGCCGCTACAGAGGCAGTTTCGAAGGAAAATAGGTCGAAATTCTGCAACAGAAATTACAGAACAACATCGAAAATCTCGAAGCATCATCCCAACAATCAAAAGATATTCATCGCATAAAAGAAATTTGAGAGTGTCTATGTGTGTGAAGAAGTTTTTTTCTTACAATGTGTGTGAAGAAATTGAAACCTGCCTGCGAAAAAATTCAAAACGTATGAAGCTTTGATTGTTCTAAACCCAGATCTTCCACAAAAATCAGTTCATATTTTGTTCACTATCCCGCTAAGAATTTCAATCCATCAAAGCTATTAGTTTAGGAAAATTGGAGGTTAGAACTTAAAAAAAGTAATAATAATAAATTAAATTAAGTTAAATCTATTACACTAAACTGACCTTAAACATTAATAAACTTAATAAACATAAAAGTTATTTAAAAAAGGAAAAAATGGTACTAAACAAACCGTCTTACTCTCAACCATAAACGATGCAGACCAAGGATGGGCAGATGTTGCTATAAGGACTCCGCTAGCACCTTATGAGAAATTAAAGTCTTTGGGTTCCGGGAGGAATATGATCACAAGGCTGAAACTTAAAGGAATTGATGAAAGGGCACCACCAAGGGAGCCTGCGGCTTAATTTAACTCAACCCGGGAAAACTTATTAGGTCCAGACATAGTAAGGATTGACAGACTAAGAGCTCTTTCTTGATTCTATGGGTTATCGTTCTTAGTTGGTGGAGCAATTTTTCTAGTTAATTCCATTAACGAACGAAACCTCAGCCTGCTAACTAGCTATGCAGAAGCATCCCTACGACCCGCTCCTTAGAGGGACTATGGCTGCTTAGGCCAAGGAAATTTGAGTCAATAACAAGTTTATGATGCCCTTAAATGTTCTGGGCCGCACAAGCACTACACTAATTTATTCAACGAGTCTATAGTCTTGGTCGATAGGCTCGAGTAATCTTTGAAATTTCATTGTGATGGGGATAAATCATTACAATTGTTAGTCTTCAACGAGGAATTCCTAGTAAGCACGAGTCATCAGCTCGCGTTGACTACGTCCCTACCCTTTGTACACACCACCCATCGCTCCTACCGATTGAATGGTCTAGTGAAGTGTTTGGATCGTGGCGACATGAGCGGTTTGCTGCCTACGACGTCGCGAGAAGTCCACTGAACCTTATTATTTAGAGGAAGGAGAAGTCGTAACAAGGTTTCCGTAGGTGAACCTGCGGAAGGATCATTGTAGATGTCTAAACATCAAACGACCCGTGAACATGTTCACAAACTTTTTGTGTCGAGGGAGCTTCGTGCCTCATCTGATGCCTAAACCAAAACCGGTACAAGTCGGGACAAAGAGTTTAAACGAATAAGCTTACCCCCTACCCCAGTCTCGGTGTACGAAAAGCAAAGCATTATTATCGTATTATTTCCAACTTATTTAACTTATAATCATAAAGTTATTAATTTAATAATAATTAGCTCTCATTATTGGGCCATAATTGGACTTAAAAAACAGGCCCATGAGCCCAACTACTTGAGCCCAAAATTAGCATTGCAAGCAAGAGGCGCCGGCGGATGACATAGCGACTGCGAAATTTAAGGATGACTTAAGGCATTAAATCGTTAAATTAAATCATAAAGTCAAGATGTTGCTATTGTTTGACTTAATTTTCAGTCTAAATCACTTTTTTTCCTTCCTAATCCTAATTAGTTAATCTCTAATTAGTTTAATGACAAATAATTTATTCATTTTTTAAAATATTTTATGGATATTAGATAATTTTAAATTTTTTTAATTTGAAAATTTGTCCTCTAATTTGATTAATATTGGTTTTTATTTAAATATTTAAATATATAATTTAAAAATACACATTTAAAAAGAATGTGAATTTTAGCATAATATTTAAACTGGGTATGGCAGTTCTTCAAAGAAGTATTTTTTAAGAATTGCCAGCTAAGTAAATTATAATTAATTTTTTTAGTAATTATTTTAAATTCAAAATTATAAAAGTAGTTGGCTTTTTTAAGATTAAAACTAATTACCATATTTTGGAAGAATATTTAACCATAAATAAAGTTTGTCAAACTTTTGCTTACCATAGTCAGTCTTTTTTTACTTGCTTTTGAAACTCTCTCAATCGGGAACAGAGAGAACAGAGGCTCGAGCCTATGTCGCTTGACCATAGGCGACACAAGAATAAATTGGATTAACTTTCAAAGTCTTTTTGCTCTCGTTTTCTAAAACTTTCTTCTTGGACCGGGGCCAAAGGCTCGAGCATACATCGCTTGACCATAGGCGACGCAAAAATGAATTGGCTTAACTCACTCATTGCTCGGAAGTGAGTGTTGCACAATTGTAAGTCCGCTGTCATTAAAAGTGCGATTGTGACAAAATTTTCTTGAAACTTGATTAAAGTTATATACTAAAAAAATAATAAATGTAAGAGAATAAGACTCAAACCTCGAACCTCGAACCTCGGTAGAAGTACTTGCAGTTTCAAACTTGAGACTAGTAATATTATGGGTGAAAAAAAAAATTATTTCACTTGTCTCTCGCAGTTGACTATATGTTCCATGTTTAGCTAGATGGGTCGAGGAGAGGGCACGAGAAAAGATGACCTCACCGTCTTTCTAGCATGACAGATAACTTTAGTATCTAGCTGAGTCAACCTACGTGTTTGATTTTTTCTTTCCAGCAAAATTTGCATTGTGATTAATGATACAACCGAATGGTTTTCGTGGAACTTCCTACGTATGGTGGAACGTACTTCGTTCTTTCTTAGAACCACACCCAACATCGGTCTAAAACGCCGACTCATTGGATGTAACACGACACCGAAACGAGATATCTACCTAGACTTTTGGCTATTATGTGCATGAAACAAACGTTGCAAATTACCAAATTAACCTAAAAGGGGAAAACAATGAATAACTGAAGCAGGTATGGAATGGCATTGTGGTTAATCGAGAGAATCGTGTACGTCACATTGAGTGCGTTTTCAACCCCTCAAGAATCACACGTTTTTACCATTTTACCCTTTAATATTTTACAAATTTCCAAACAAATGCCACAAACTCACTCTTCCTCTTCTTTTTTCTTTCCCTCTCTGTTTTTCAAACTCTTACTTCCAATTGCGTCGCCCTCAAGTTCATTGTCAAAATCTCACTCCGCCGGCGCCGCAGCTTCCATCAACGTCAAGCAACGCGCTCTTCAATCACCTATAAGAACGCTCCAACGATTGTTCGTAGTTCATCAATCATCATTGAAATCGAAATCATCTACGAGTTTTTATTTCTTTTCTCTTCACTTCCGAATCGAAATCTGTTGATTTCAAAATCCTACGAAAATGTCTCGTTCGCGCGGTTTCTTTCAAGCTTGTACAGCGATTGTGATTTGTGTGCTCGTGGCGGAGTTTACGGCGGCGATGGCGAAAACGGCGATTCTGATCACTGTCGATCAATCCGGTAGAGGAAATTTTACGAAGATTCAAAACGCGATTGATGCGGTGCCAGATAATAATTTGGAGGAAGTGTTTATTGCTGTGAAGCCAGGGATTTACAGAGAGAAGGTGACTGTACCAGCGAATAAACCGTACATTACGATCAGTGGAAGAAGATCGTCTGATACTATCATTACTTGGAATGATAGCAGAAATACATATAATTCCGCAACTCTTGCGGTTTTGGCCTCTGATTTCGTTGGACGATACCTCACGATTCAGGTTCTTAATTTCTACGGAACAAGAACTTTTGTTTTGATTTTATCTGATTTTGATTCATTCAAGCTTCCATGGCTTCGTTTGACGAAGATTATTCTCGTTTTGCAGCTTTTGTGAAATCTTCTTTTTAGTTTTTGTAATTTAGCTAATGTTTTTGAAACGCTTGCATGAACCACTGAGATTTTCCCCCAAATTAGTTAAATTATAAATTTAATCTTCAATAAAGTTATAAATCTTTAAATATCATAATTAATCTTTATTAATTTAAATTTTAAGTAATTTTTGCTAGTATCAAGTATTTCTTTATTATAAACTCATAATCATTTCTAAAGAATTTCATCTTCCAACAATTTTAACTATAAAAATTAAATTTCAATTCATTAGGGATTTTTTATTTTTATTTTTAGTAACAATTTATTTATATAATTATATATTTTTTATCTTAAAAAGGAAGCTAGTTGGGTATTAATCTATTCTGTCCTTATTATTTCAAATCTTTTAATATTATTTTATTTCCTAATAAGATAAAAGTATAAAAATAAAAAATAAAATATTATTCAATGGATTTTTTATTTTTATTCACTTAAGTAATTTTTATTTTAAAATTGTAAGATTTTTATATATATATATACTATTTTTTCAGAACGGGTTCGGGGCGGGTGCGCAAGCGGTGGCATTACGGGTATCCGGAGACCGAGTCTCATTTACCGCCTGCAGATTTCTGGGTCATCAAGACACTCTGCTAGACGACATCGGCCGCCATTACTACAAAAGCTGTTACATAGAAGGAGCCACCGACTTCATCTGCGGAAACGGGGCTTCACTTTTCGAGGTTCATTTTCTTTCCTTCTCTGTGAATTGGGCCTATTGGGCTATTGGGCCAAGAAAGCTTATTGACCCATTTGAGTTTGGGCTTTTGCAGAATTGCCATCTGCATTCGGTGTCAGACTCCGTCGGGACCATCACGGCTCAACGGAGAGAGTCGCCGTCGGAGAACACTGGGTTCGTGTTTATGGGTTGCAAGATCACCGGAATCAACTCCGCCGTTCTGGGTCGGCCGTGGGGGGCGTTCTCTAGGGTCGTGTTTGGATTCACTTACATGTCTGATGTTATTCTCCCTGAGGGTTGGGATAACTGGCAAGACCCATCCAAACAGAGGTTTCTATTCTTTCCTCCTTTTAAATTTTATTAATATTTAATAAATCCATTAATATTTGAAAATGTATTGGCAGCACTGTGTACTATGGACAATACCGATGTTACGGAAAAGGAGCCAATCCATCCAGAAGGGTACCATGGTCATTTTCCAACATGACCACCCAAGAAGCTGCACCATTCTTCTCCAAAACCTTCATTGGCGCTGCACATTGGCTCAGGCCTTTACCCACCAATTTCAAGAGAGCCTTCGCTTCCAAACCCTAAAAGAGTCAGTAATTACCATTCTATCCCTCTATATTCATTGTTTATACACTTGTATCTAAAACTCTCATAAATCAATAAATACTACTCCACGATTCTTTCCAATCTTCTTCTCACAAATTCTCTATATCGATCGGTATTCATTAAGTTATTGTTTTTATTCGACGTTTGTGTTGTTGTCTGGTTATAGTGTAACCATATAATTTCGAATTTGAAATTCTATTTTGAAGATAATGTATTCTAAGATTTTTCCCCCTATATTGGCTTACACCTAATTTGCTCGTAGTGCACATCATGGCATATGCATGCCCAAATGAAAAACAAAACACCCCCCAAACATGGGTAGTGGACGGAGATATTTGTATTGTATTCTATAATGTTGTCATTTTCTCAGTAACTCAAAAAACAGGTTTAAAAAATCCCTAAAATTTAATTTTTTGTTCTATTTTTTTATTATTATTAATTTAAATTATCAAATTATTTCTCAAAATTCAAAGGCTAAAATGGCATGTTTTCAAATTATAGCAACCAAACAAAACCATGGTTAAAAAGTTAGGGATAATATATATATATATATTTAATTTATTATTTTTAGAATTTATAATTATTACTCACAAAAATTATTTTTAAAATAATTTTAATGAATATTTATCCAATAAAATGCAAAATGAATTTAATTAAATTCATCAGTAAAATCTGAAATGGTAAAAAAAAAAATCTAAAATATTGATTGCTTTAAAATTAACAGTCAAATTGCTTCAACTTTTTCAAATAATTTACCTTTTTTTACTTCCACTTGACAGGCTGGCAAAAATTGGAATGTAATAAAAGCGGCAGCGCGCCGTAACTTCGATGCGCCACAAGACAAAATCTCACACCACCTAATCATGCCCGCCGCATCATCCTTCCCAATGGGTCCCACTTCTGTACACGTGGCATCTCCTTCCTATACCATTTTTCCACACGTACTTAATCTTTTTTTTATTATTATTATTAAAAAAGATAAGCACAAATTAAAACAATAAATAAATAATAAAAAAATAAAAGGCCCCACACGGAGCACGCATTTGTTAACACTATATAATGGCCTAGTAGCCCTTGGAAGGAACTTCAACTAAACGCCTTTCTTTCCCTCCTTTTTTTCTGTATACCTACAACTTCATTACCACAAAATGGGTTCTCTGATGGGCGGATGGAACTCTCCCGTTCTCGATCCTAAATCCGGTAATCCTAATGAATTTCGTTTGTTCATTTCGTTCATGATATTAGTTAAGTAATAATCTGTGTAATAACGGTTTATTTTCAGTCAAGTTCAAGAGGAATCGATCGCTTACCAAGGAGGAAATCGAAGCTTACTGGAAATCGAAGAGGAAATTGGAGGAAGAACATCTCAGAGCGATTTCTATGCCCGTGGATCGCGATACGGTCGGAATAGACTACAAAAGATCGAGTTCGTTTCCTGCGGCGATCGGTGCGGCGGAGAAAGAAGTGTTTGCGGAAAGCGATTTGGAGAGGAAAAACCTTGAGAAGTTGAAGAAAAATGGCTGGTAAATTTAAGTAGTTGTATTAATTAATTTAATTACACGTTTCCGGATTAAAATCGAAGGACGAAATTAAGAAACGGAGATGTGCGTTGATGTTTCTGTTTGTGTGTAGGTGGAGGAGGAGCAATTCTGCTTTTCTGAACGAACCGCCTGTCCTCGACGGCGCTGCAAAAGCTTACGCGTCTCAGTACGGCGTCACAGACGTGGCGTCGTTCTAGTTGAATCTCAGCGATGGAGTCGGTGCTTGGTTACAGTGAATACATGTTAATTAGTAATTTACGTAAAATTAATAGATTATAAATATGTTGTATAATGATTGCAAGGTTCGTGCTGTTTTTCATTTGTAATCTGGAATTTGAAGTTCTTAACTTAGTCTGTGACAATATCTGCTACAATTTCTCTCCTCTCTGTTTTCTTCTCTTTTTTCCATTCACAATAATCTGTGTTTAAGATTCATGCTATTCCATCATAATTTTATTTTTTTTCCAGTCCATTTTTTACTTTTCTTACTCTTAAACTATTATTACACTTCAAATATGGATTGATAATCCATTTAGATGGAGATTAATCCATTGTAATAATTATTAATGAACCTAATTATTATAAACTTATCATAATGGACACGATCATTAACTTATGCTTTATATTTGTAATGGTTTTTCATACCAAATTGTAATGATTTTCTTAGCTTCCATTCTATTAATCTATTAGACTTGCAGTTACCTAATATATTTATTTATTGTGATATTCTCCGACAAAAATGAAACATATTAATGTAATTTTTTCTACAGTAAGAGCATTTTAAAATGGTTATGAACGGTATCAAAATTCTTCATTGGGCGTTCTACTAGTGAAGACGTTAGGTCCTAGAGAGTGAATGAACGGTTATGAATGGTATCAAAATTCGTCATTGGACGTTCTACTGGTGAAGATGTTAGGTCTCTAGAGTGAATTTTGAGATTCCACCTTCGTTAAAGAGAGAACCAAACTTTTTTTTTTTAAAAAAGTGAAAATCTATATAGCAATTATGAGGCTGATAACTATACGTAATTGGCCAAAACATACCATATTTACTGATTAGATAAATATTTACGGAATTAGGATCATCTTACCTGTTAAGATGAAAATGGATTAATTGTTATGATATTCATATTAAAAATAAAAATAATGTTTAGATTATTTTGTCCAAATATATCCGTGGAACTAAAAAATATTTTTGAAATATATATATATATTAATAATAGAATATTTAAAATTTTAAAATTTTCTTAGACCATTTTATATAACCATTAGACATATTTTTAAAAGTTCATATATATAATAATATATTAGATATAAATGTAAATTGGATCATGAAAAGGATTATTATTTCAATATAAATAAATTTAGAAAAAAAATTTCATGTTTGATTCGTTAATATTTTCTAGC
Organism: Cucurbita maxima; assembly: GCF_002738345.1. Lineage (NCBI taxonomy): Eukaryota > Viridiplantae > Streptophyta > Magnoliopsida > Cucurbitales > Cucurbitaceae > Cucurbita > Cucurbita maxima. Next base: position 2,423,863 of record NW_019272038.1, read on the forward strand.
GATAACAAATATAAAATATGATAATATCAATCTTCACATAATATATAATATCTCTATTAACTAATTATATTAAATAAAATACCTAAAAAATCGTTTCAATCTATTAATTTTTTAAATTTGCAAATATAGAAAAAAAATATATATATAAATCTAATTTACTTTTTTTTTCATAAGAAATTTGAATTTTGAAATATTAAGTGTATCATATATCAAATTTATTGTTTTATGGATTTAACTCGAGTCATTTTTTATTTTATATTCAACTTTTAATAGTTTAATTTACCGTGTTACGTAAGAAATTGAACTAATTAAATATATTGCAAATATAAGAAAAATTATAAATCCAACTCTTAGAAAAAAGACTCAACACGGACGAGTTAAGGAGAGGAACGAAAATTGGTTAAAGCTCAAATCCCTCTAGTCGACTAAGGTAAGGAGCCGAGGTCAAGTCCATGGTTACATGCATGCCTTTAGTCCATGGCTATACTCACGTTCCTAAAAGTTTAACAGGTCCCTCGAGCGTGATTAGCTCTGCATTCTACTTATTCACTTCAGAATTTATTGCTTCAATTATTGACTCGTCTTTATTAATGCTCAAAATCCATTGACCTTCTTAGCTCCCGTCCCATAAGTTAGTCTACAAAAAGTGATGTCATAAACTTAAAATATTGTTAAATAGGTGATTATTATTGGTATTTATTTAATTTTTAAAATTTAAAGAATTTTATTATTTTTATTTTTATCTTATTTTAAACTACATTTTAAAAAACAAGTCAATTTTTTTTTTATTAAAAGAAAAAAACAAGTTTTTAAATATTTTCTTAAAAGATGAAATTTTAAAGTAGGGTATAAGCGTAGACCATAGGGGGGGGGACAAGGGGGCAAATGGTGGGGCCCACTTGTTGGACTTTATAAACATGTAAACCCACGCTTTAGAAATTAAAAATGGGCCTCGTGGGCCCAACTTTCGAAAGCCCTGGCCCGCTAATACTTCCTAGTGGGCTTCCATTCATTAGTGCCTTTTGTTGTCCTAGTCTTGTCCATCTTAGTTTGCTTTACAAAAATATCATTTTTTTTTTTTACTTATTCATCTTTTAAAAAAAAAAAAAAAAAAAACATTATTTAAAATTGCACATAAAGGGAAGAATTTCAAAAGAGAAATTATCCCTTTAAAAAGGAAAATTGTTAATAAATTTGGGCATGAATGGCGATCTTATCTTCTTCTATCTTCTTCTTTACTCGACAGTGATGGTTTTATTTTTCTTTTAATCAATATTTATTATATCTGATCTTACATTTACAAAATGATCGGTTCAGAATCAATTCTGGAGCGTAAAAAAAAGTTGAGTTTTCACCTATAGTAAAATACATGAGAGTAAGTCTTGGAGAATCGTGTAGGAATTCTCGAGCCACTGTAAAAACCTCCATTATCCTTTATTCATGTACGTTTGGGTATAATTGAAATTTTACGAAAAGGTGAGTGGGTAAATTGAAAATATAAAACTAATTGTTTTTTTTTTTAATATTCGAATATTAAAATGAAAATATATTTAGGAGACAAAAAAAAAAAAAAAAAAAAAAAAAAAAAAAAAAAAAAAAAAAAAAAAAAAAAAAAAAAAAAAAAA
>NW_019272038.1:2425607-2439975 GCF_002738345.1 Cucurbita maxima
AAAAAAAAAAAAAAAAAAAAAAAAAAAAAAAAAAAAAAAAAAAAAAAAAAAAAAAAAAAGAAGTACAAATCGTTTTAATAATTATTTGTAAAGTGAAGAAAATTTAAAGCTAAAATGACCGCTTACCCAACCGTTTGCTGTCAAACACAGTCATCGAGCCAACGCCAGCAACCACCGTGCGGGGTAATTTCGTCTTTTTGATAATAAATTTTATTTTATTTTTTGTTTTGTTTTGTTTATAAACTTAAAATTTTTAAAAATTAACGGATTCTGTAAATATAAATTCTAATATTTTTATTTTGTTTTCTTTTTGAAATATGGAGGGTTATAATGGTAATTTCAATGATTCAAATCTGCAAATAAATACCGTTCAAAAATGGCGATAAGATATCCGGCAATAAGAGTCGCACCTCTTCTGCGAGCGTATTTTGAAGCGATAGAGGCAACCATCTGATCGTCAATGGCGGAGAAAAGCAAAGTTCTGATCATCGGAGGCACTGGCTACATCGGAAAGTTCGTGGTGGAGGCGAGCGCCAAAGCTGGCCATCCTACTTTTGCTCTGGTCAGAGAGAGCACCGTTGCGGATCCTGTAAAAGCAAAGCTCGTCGAGAACTTCAAGAACTTGGGAGTCAAATTGATCACTGTAATTTCGAAATGATCTCTCGCTTTTGATTTTTGTGATTGATATGAAATTTTTGTAGTGTTGCGTAAGTTGTTGAAATTGGAGATTTGAAAATGGTGCAGGGAGATCTTTATGATCATGAAAGTTTGGTGAAGGCGATTAAGGAGGTGGATGTCGTGATTTCAACGCTTGGCCAAATGCAATTGGCGGATCAAATCAAGATCATTGCTGCAATCAAAGAGGCCGGCAATGTCAAGGTACTCAAGTTTTGATCCGAGAGTATACAAAAACAATTATAACTACCTATCCAATAGGTCTAATATGTTCGATTAGTTCTTGAAAGTGTATAGGAATTCGAACTATCAGTTTCGTGCTTGATATTAAGTTGAATCTTCATACTCTGCATGTTGTATCGTATTTGATGTTTATAATTAACGCTTGAAAGTGTATATGTTTGTAGATTTCGAAATTTGTGTTTCACTAGTTCTTGAAAGTGTATAGGAATTCGAACTATCAATTTCGTGCTTAATAAATTATCAATAGGTAGTTAAGTTGAATCTTCATACTCTGCATATTGTATCGTATTTGATGTTTAAAATTAACGCGGCAGAGGTTTTTTCCTTCGGAGTTCGGGATGGATGTGGATCGACTCCACGCAGTTGAGCCAGCAAAATCTGTATTGGCAGTCAAGGCCCAAATCCGTAGGGCAATTGAGCGTGAAGGGATTCCCTACACTTATGTGTCCTCCAACTATTTCAATGGCTACTTTCTACCCACTCTGTCGCAGCCGGGACTCACCGCGCCTCCTCGAGACAAAGTCGTCATCCCTGGCGACGGACACCCCAAAGGTTAGCCACTCTCATAAATTTAGATAACTCCTTCAAATTTTTGTGAAAACACTCTGTATAATGAGAAGTCCATCCACCATGTAGCGGTTTTTAACTTGGAGGAAGATATTGGTACTTACACTATCAAAGCCGTGGACGATCCAAAAACTGAAAACAAAATCCTCTACATCAGGCCGCCCAAAAACACCTACTCTTTCAATGATCTTGTCGCATTGTGGGAGAAAAAGATCGACAAAGTATTGGAAAAGATCTACGTTCCAGAGGACCAAATCCTCAAGGACATTCAAGGTCAGTTTCCTGTACAGCTAATTAAATTTACCGTAATCCATATGCTTAATGCTTGATGATTGGTGTTTATCAGATGCTCCACTTCCATTAAATGTGATATTGGCGTTGAATCACTCGGCGTTTGTAAAGGGAGATCAGACGAACTTCGAGATTGAGCCATCATTTGGAGTGGAGGCGTCGGCGCTGTACCCAGAAGTCAGGTACACCACTGTGGATGAGTATCTCTCTCGATTTGTTTGAAGGAAACTTGGGGCTGCCTTTCTTGCTGAGTTTTGTGGGTGTATCAGTAATGAATCATTATGCATACCGTTTGTTTCTTCTTTCCCTTGCTGAAGAGTGTTATGTTTTATTTGTTTTTGGTTTCTTGGCTGCTGTTGTTCTATATGTTGTTATGTGTTTGATCATGAATGATAGTTTTTACTTCCAGAAATAAGAGGATTTTGTCTCACTGACCTAATAAATAAATGACATTCTTCCGCCATTGATGGAGCTTTTTCACCTTCAATCAGCTAGTAATTGAATTTTATACAATAATAAACAAGTCAACTAAAAAAACAAAAAGAAACGAAGCAGTAAATAAAAAATTATTAAATTTATTTTTTGCTTAAAAGATAAGATATTTACAAATAATTTCCATTTCCATTTTTTTATTTACCAAAAGGTTAAAAATGTTTTGTATTTTCCAAATAAATAATATTTAATTTTTATTTTTAAATCATACAATACTCAGACCCTTCAACGTCGTCACTATGACCTTTCCAGCACCAGCCATGAACCTCCGTAACGGCACGGCGGTTCCCGGAGGCAGAGCAGTCGATGGCGCCGGCGCCGGTGCTGTAATTGGTGTTGGGATGGCCGCCGGTGAGGTCTGTTCTTCTACCAAAACTTTTAACATCTCATATTTTCTGGTCAATCCCACAATTTTTCTACTCATTTGAATCCCTCCGATTTTCCCATCTGCCAAACACAAAATTACCACAAAATTTAGTTTATATTTCTCACGCTTTTATCGGTTATATATTATCGTCAGTCTCAAGATTTTATAACTTGTCTATTAGGGAGAGGTTTCCACACCTTGTAAGAATGCTTCGTTTTTCTGGAGAGATATTTTCTGTTTTGGCCCGTTACGTATTGCCGTTAGCTTCACGATTTTAAAACGTGTCTAATGGGGAGAGGTTTCCATACCCTTATAAGGAATGCTTTGTTTTCCTGTACTAACAATATTTTCTATTTTGACCCATTATGTATTCACGGTAGAATTTTAAAACTTGTCTATTAGGGAGAGGTTTCCACACTCTTGTAAGAAATATTTCATTTCCCTGAGATATTTTCTATTTTGGCATGTTACGTATTGTCGTTAGTTTCACAGTTGTAAAACGTGTCTATTAGGGAGAGGTTTTCACACCCTTGTAAGGAATACTACGTTTCCTTCTACTAGTAGATATTGTTCGTTTTGGCCCATTACGTAACGCCGTCAGTCTCACGATTTTAAAACGTGTCTATTGGGGAGAGGTTTCCACACTCTTATAAGGAATGCTTCGTTTTCCTCTCACATGAAAATAGATTGAGGAACGGGGGAGAGATTAATGAATAAGAATGTTATTAGACGAGCGTTTACCTGGAGATTGGGACGAGAGCGACGACGTTTTTGAATTCTCGGAGAGGAAAACGAGGGCGGGAGTGAGAATGGTGAGGAGAGACCAGAAGAAGAAGATTAAAACATAGGCTCGAGGGGTCATTTGTTGTAGGGAGAAAGGCAAGAGAGAGGCAATGGGTTAAGGGAATAATAATAATAATGTGTTGCTTTAAAGCAAAAAGGGAAAGGTATTATGGAGTTGGTAGAGGCAATGGAAGTCCCTAATAGTATTAGCTGGCCATGTTAATGTAACCATTTATTTATTAATTTATTAATTTATTTATTATTACAAATTCAATTATTTTTTATTTTAAATTTATAATTAGAGAAGTCAAGTTAGTTGAGAAATACTTGTTGGGAAGCTTGTTATCACTACTTCTTCCAAATGTTAAATAATTTCAATATGGATTTAAAAAAAAATTGATCCGACAATCCTTGATTCAATATGATGCGAACTCTTACGTGAAAAACTAACATTTTTAATTCATGGTCTAATTCGAAAACATTTGAATTATACCTTATTTTCTTCTAAAATATAGATTTTATACTCGAACTCTTCTGTTCCACGTGGCGTGAAAAACTAGAAAATACCCGATTGAATTATACCTTATTTCCTCCTAAAAGAGTTGTTTTTTTTCCTGGAGGAATGGTTTAGGTCCTCTCGACATGGCTACATCATTAGGAGTGTTTTTATTTGATTGATTGCTTGTTTTCTCGTCTTGGCATCCCGTCATTGGAGAATGAGCCTATATTATAAGTGTAACTTAATCAGATAAGCTCGAAAGAACATAAACAATTAACGTATGAGCCTTCTTTACTGTGTAGGATGTCGAAAGAGCACACGTACGTATCTTTTAACTGAACCCAACAAATATTAATTGGATATTTTCATTTTTTTCCCATCAGAAAAGAAAAAAAAATAAAAATACAGAAAAGAAAATTATAGTATTAGAGCCTAAAGTCCTAGACAAAACAAACAGAAGAAGAAAAACTAAGTATAGGATATATTGTGGTCAACACAGATGAGAAAATCTATTACAACATCCACATTAACACTTAGGCAATGGCTCGAAGACAGAAGCACTCGAACGTGGTTCACTTCTAACATTTTCTCCTTACCTTGTCTCTTCAACCGGTGCTCTGACCGGAAAACCTAAAGAAGAGTTGGAATGCTGCACACTTCTGTCTACTACTAACCAGAAGGGGAATGATGGAACTTAGTCTCTTGAAACGCCACTGCTACTTGCAGAAGACCTCTTTCCTGCATATTTCTGCCACAAAACAAAGGAGAAAAGCTGCATTAGTTACAATGTTTGGAACCTCCTTATCGACAACGGCCCAAGCTCACTGCTAGTAGTTACTATTCTCTTTGGGATTTCTCCTTCGGACTTCCCCTCAAGGTTTTTAAAACGCGTCTGTTAGAGAGAGGTTTTCACATACTTATAAAGAATTATTCGTTTTCCTCCCCAACCAATGTGGGATCTCACAATCTCTTGTAGCTAACATTCTTAAAACACTGCCATATGTTACATTAGGATGACTGAAAAATGATTACATCATGATGATGGTAGCGACTCTAGATAAGTGGAAATCTAGGGTCGTTATACTATCTCTCTTGCCCCGGGGTGAGAAGGATGCCTCTCTGTTTTTTGGATCTGCCCCAACTAACCATTGGACACATGTTTGAAGTCTGTATGTCACTAAATTACTAGTCACATTGTTTTAGCCCCTCCAATGATTTGTCTCAGGGATGAGAGTACATGGTTACTCTCCCTGATTAATGCCCCGGGAAGCAGGAAGGGTGCTACACGACTATTGGACAAGTTCTCTCTCTCTCTCTGGGAGAGGTGTCTCTCTCTGTATTCTTGCCCTGGGGAGGGAGTACATGGCTACTCTCTCTCTCTCTGGTTTTTTCCCTTGGGGTGGGACTACGTGGTTTCTCTCTTTCCCTGGTTTTTTGCCCAGGGGAGCAGGAGGGGTGTTTACATGACTATAAGCCAAGTTCTTGTTGCCTCACCTGTTTCCCAATGCTGAAAGGAATATATTTGTACTTGATCATGTGCATGATTTGGCGCTTCATTGTCAGGACAAATAGAACAATCCAATAGCAAAGAAGAATAGGCCAGAAAACAGGAACGTCAAAGAGTGAGAAGAAGGTCATGAAGAAGGCAATACAAAAGGCTTTGGTGATGGCATACCTGAAGAACAGAAATGAGAAAAAGATTTAAGAGTCCACAAAGCCATCAATTCAACCAAATGATATCATCAAAGCAGCCAACCATTTCACTCCAGCCTCGAGCACTACCAAGCATTTGCTATAATTTGACACTCCAAAATTCTAAGAATACAATGGAATCATCAAAGCCAACCAGTATGCAGTGCTGCACAATTCACTAACACTACCCAATACAGTAGTACTTTCACAATTCATTGAATTTCCATCCTCAGGGAATGGCAGGTGTTTGAAATAAGGTTGACACTTGACAATATAAAACTATTCCACCATGAAATCATCAAATTCACCCCATCCCCATGCGACGACAAGTTTTTTTCAATATGTTTACACTTGGCAAGAAGCGCCTTACAGAAATAAATAATACACTCTAAACAACTATGATCCACTGATGTACATTCTGTCCTGAAAAAGGTTAATTTGGATAGAGATATATCTTCTCAACATAAACCCTGTAATTTATATGAGCCAGTAACATAAATACATTTTTTTCTATAGATATACATATACATATACATATACATATACATATATATATATAATCCGTATAACCTTTTACAAAATGGTTGAGGTTTTTGAAATACCAAATGCAGCACCAGATAGTAGTTTTCAGCAATGAAATCCTTTTAGTTACTTCTAGAAAAGGCCAGAACGGAGGTCACATAACAATTAGCCAAAAACTATATCCAAAATTGAATGCAATCAAACGCAGAAATCAAAATTACTAAACAAGCTAATGCAAGAGGAATACCAAAACTTGAACTCTGGAAGTCGGCGTATGAACGGCCTGAACTCATCAGACCCTTTAGTAGGCAAGGAAGCTCCGTCTAAAACATCAAGCTCAGGATCAACCTTCGGCGATAGAAACCCAATCAAGAGATTCAAGATATAGATTCCCAAGCCATACGACACAACATAAAACCCTTGAACATAGAAAACACGCAACACATAAATCGCCGCAACAACAAGGGTTCCCAACCACCTCTGAACCGGGTGAGGAGTGGATCGATCCAAGTAATACTGAAACGCTCTGGCAAAATCATTTCTCCATTTGGCCAGAGGAGCTACTGCTGAGGCTGCGTCGCCCTCAACTCCTTCCATAAAAAATTATCCCCTAGAATATCCTTCGAATTGTAAACAATGACATTAGGTTAACAAAACACGATCGAGAGCAAAATAAGAGCATCAATCTAATCTATCGCCAAGAACAAGAAAAGTCAAACGAATTTTGGATCTCCTGTTTCCGACCGTTCTCATTTTACTTCCTCTGATTTCAAACCACGAAACCAAATGGCAGTATCCAAAAGCAGTTCTCGGCAATAACAATTAGAAATGGAATTTACAGAACGAAATCGAGTTGAGCAGAAGAAAACCATGAAATCGGAGAACTAGGGTTCGGAAAAGGAATCGAGAAAATAGCAGAAACTGAAATCTAACCTTGAATAATCCGAAAAGCAAGAGGAAGAACAGTAAATGGATGAGAATCGGAGCGAGTCCGTAATTGAGAAGTAACGATCAATGAAGACGATTCCGTTGGCTCGGTTTTTTGGACCGAAATATTTCCCAATTATTTTCTCATTTTAAATATTTATTTTCCAATTACCGCTAGCCTTTCTTTTTTAATTTTCTTTTTTTCTCTCGAAAAAAAAAAAAGAAAATATATGAAAGTTATTGAATTGAATTAATAAAATCCATTTGAACAATAAATAAATATCGAAGGGTTGTTTTCATGAACTCTAAAAATAATTATTTTTAATTTTATATTGTTAGTTTGGTTCACTTGGCTTAATTTTTGGTTGATTTTTATTATTAATAAACGTGTATATTATATATTAATAATTTACAGAAAGACGGAAAAAAAAACAACGCTAGAAGGAGGGTTTGAACCTCCGACCTTGTGGTTAACAGCCACACGCTCTAACCAACTGAGCTATTCCAGCCATTTGTTCTATTAAATGAATTTTGTCCTTAAATAAATAATTATATACTATTATTTATTATGATTTATTCAATAATTTAAGTTTCATTTTCGCTTGTGTTTTAAAATAAAGAATTCAATACAAAAAATAAACGGTTTATTTTCACCGTGTCTAAAAACATTTTTAGTTCCAATTTAAAATTTTTGTTTTATCCGTAAATTTGAAAATGCTAGAATTATTAACGAGTGTTTGGCAAAATTCATTATCCACTTATGTTAAAGGATAGATACGGGACTTGACTCTGGGATTGAACGATGCAACACAAGAGAGAACTCGAGACGGAAGCTTTTCAAAGAATATAACACGTATGGTACAAAAAATGGATGAGTTAAAAGATGGTAACATTTGTATATGATGATATAAGTAAGTGTAAATTTTTTAGTTGAGTGGTGATTTAATATGATATTTAGTATTGATTTCTTCTGATAGTAGGGTTTTCTACAAATTTCTATTTCTACAAGTGAGGCGTATTGATGAATGTTGAGCAATGATTTAACAATACTGCCAAAAAATATAGGGAGACGCTATAAGGTTAAAATCCTCCAAAATAATAGAAAAGTCATCTCATTCAACATAACATCATCGACAAATATTAGTCGATCTATGAGGGTTTGTAGCCTACAGTTAGTGTCTTTCTCTTTTACTACGTTATCTGGAAATACAGAAAGATATCAGAGATTTCAAGTATCATAGTAATTATAAAAAGAAAAAATAGGGAGAGTGCTCGATTCCGTCATACTATAAAATCTGTTTAACCATAAGGCAATTTACAAATCCACAAAATTAGCTTACCTTTGAAGTGGAGAGTAAATAATTCAATTAAATATATATTTATTTTGAAACCTATCTCATTTAGAATCAAAATTAGCCCTATGAAAACAGAGTTGGAGAATATTTTAAAAATCAACCCAGAGGGATAATTATATAAAGATTCCAACCATTGGAAGTTAAAAACAATAAAACAAATATACTTGAAGAGAATAAAATCAAAGAAAATGCATTCAAGTTGAGTTAATTAAGTAATATAAGAGAAATATTGATAAAATCATTGCCCAACATGCAAAAAAGAGTAGATTCAAAATTATAATTCCACTTATTCAAAGATTCTGCTTTTGTTGTGAACTCTACTAGTGATGATAAGTGATGATAAGGATGGTAAATGAAAATCATCCATTTGGAAGAATCCCACACAAAGTTACAGAATTTACCTCAATATTGATTGGCCTTCTTCTATTGTTGGATCCTTCCTGTCACAACAACACATCAGTTTAAGTATATCTAATGTAACTTCAAACTTTTGAAATCCAACCAAAAAAATAATCATAATAGGTGTTGGATGAAAGTCCCACACATCGACTAATTTAAGGAATGAATGAATACTATCTCCATTAGAATGAAGTCTTTTGGGGAAGTCCAAGGCAAAGCTATGAGAGCTTATGCTCAAAGTGGACAATATCATACTATTGTGGAGAGTCATGTTCATAGGGACTACTTGTAAGGTTAGTCAAAAAGGGTTAAGATATAGAGAAAGCTAGCCAACCGAGTTTAATCTAAAAGTGCATTATAAGCTGCACTAAGAGATGCAGTGAGATAACCCTAAGAAACGCGGGCCAAAATGCAATATTCATAATGTCTAACCTTCTTTCTAAGTCTACAGTTTTTTCAGTAAAAAGTTGTACAAGATCTAACATTCCAGTTCTAAGTGTCCACCCAAAGTTGGATGTGCGTGAATAATAAGAGTATGCTATCTAAAAATGTTTGTGGGTGGGCCACATGATTGGCCAATTCTAGTAGAATATTAATCCAATAAAATTAAGTATTATTAGAATACAAACTAAACAAAATCATTCTTGCACAATAACAAGTGGACACGAGATAACTGTAGGTATTTATTCATTGCATGATGCACAAATTTCCAGTTTCACATGTATATTCGAAAAAGAAAAAAATAAAATGTGCATATTAGGCTAGAATTTAAAGTGAAGTATCAGAAAATAGCAATCAAATCATCTTTTGCCTAAAAAAACTAAACTAAACAAATAAATAAATAATTCTACCAATACTTCTTAGATTAATACATTATTGGTAGAGAAGAAATACAAATGTGTCGAATCACTTTAGCAATACTTAGTATGTAATTGGAGTAATTTTCAAAAAATACATTTCAACTGAAATAATTTTTTTCTATTAACATATAAAAAAAAAAAAAAAAACCTAAACCTAGCTTCTAAAAAGACAAGGTATTGCATAGTTCAAGAGGCCGTAGTGGAGTGGCATATTAATAAAAAGTTACATATCTTTTTAAATACTTAAATATCTTGTTGTTTAGATTGGAATCTGAATCTTAAACCCAGTGGGCTGCTACAAATTCTTCCGCACTAACATTCGAATCTTTCGTGCAACAAAACTTTCATTTAGACTAATATTTTTCTAAGTACAACAAAAATTTCCTTGTATATATTATTTAACCAACTCGTTAAATAAATCACACTATAGAGCCTCCCCCTAAGGTTTATGGAACCCTCAAACAACTTTCCCAACAATCATCCCCTCGGACAAAGCACACTCTAGGCTTTCTCAAAAGACTTTATACTAATGGAGATATATTCCTTATCTATAAATTCATGATCATTCTATGAATTAACCAACATGGGACTCTCCCAACAATCCTCAACACATTAGGTGTGTGAGGAGTAGATATGCACAAAAAAAAAAAAAAATCGATGGAAATATTTATATATATTTCCAAATATCTATTTATCAAATACAAAATAATAATATGAATATGTCATTAATAAATAGATCCCTGGAGAGTATTTTGTACTTAGCATCCTAAAGTTTCCATTCCAAAAGTTCCTAATTCGGGCATACTATAGGCCCTCTCAAAAGTTTATTTCAACATCTAAGCTAATGTTGGAAAAATGATTTGTATCAATGGTGACCGTTTTTTCCGGTTAAAAAAGTAGTGAGAGAGATGGTCCTACCTGTTCTTGGATTAAATTTATTGCAAGTAGCGGAAATATGCAAAAGGGGAACGGACCACTAAAAGGGAGGGAAGGTGGTGGTTTATATTGAAAGCAGCATTCAGTGTGTAATTGCGTAGGGTAAGAATTGGATCTAATCCTCCCACCAGCCTATTAAATCTTTAGAATTTCTCATTGCTGATGAAGTGACGATATTATAAGTGACAAGAACAGTGTTTCGAAATGATCTTACGACCCCTTGGTCGGTCACTCGAACTTTCTCAGGCAAAGGGAATCACTTCTAAAATGTATTCTTCAACTTGTTTAATCCCACTACCATCACCTTGACTATATAAGAGGCACTCACAGCCTACATTCACACCAGAACCTTGACTTAACTCCTCGCTTACAAGAGGCACTCAGAGCCTACATTCCCAGCTTTCCTTCCAAACTCCCTTAATATAATGGCATCAAATACTTTTAGATCTTCAGGCAGTTCAAGCTCCACATGGACGCCTAAGCAAAACAAAAAATTTGAGGATGCTCTGGCTTTTTACCCCGAGGACACACCAGACCGGTGGCAAAAAGTGGCCAGGGCCGTAGGTGGAAAAACAGCCGAGGAAGTAAAAAGGCATTATGATATCCTGGTGCACGATCTGATGCATATAGAATCTGGAAAGGTTCCTCTTCCCAAATACAAGCCCATTACATCCAACAGTATAGTGTGTGGTGATGAGCAGAGGTAACGTGCTATCTATCTACTCCTAAGCGTCTTTTTATGTCATATGTCAAGTCTCTATCCTACTTTCATCCTCGAAAAGTCATCCAAATCTCTGAGTATTTAGTTCATAGGGGAAAAGACATTCAAAATAACGTGGTTCTTACAAGAATAGATATTCGATGTTAACAGTAGAACAGAACTTCCATCAGCCTTACGAAATTGTTAAGAATTACAAATCTACGCTATGGTATAATATTGTCCACTTTGAACGTAAGCTCTCGTGGTTTTACTTTAAACTTTCCAAAAGGCCTCATACCAATGGAGATAGTATTTCTTACTTATAAACCCATGATCATTCCCTCAACAATTTCTTCGATCGAATAATAGTATACCTTTTCGTTCAATCCGTGTAGCTTTGTTTTTGTTATCATCTAAAAAGAACTTGTACCAATAGAGAAGTTTTCATTTACTTAAAAGAAGTTCTTCTAAATACATTCATGCATTCCCACAATCTCTCATGCTTTTCTAAGTTGCATGCACATGGTCCTGTATTTCTGAATTCAGACATCTACGTATTTATCCATCCCTTCTTTAACATTTGAATCTACTTCAGTACTTGGCCACAAAAACTGATTAAAAAAACTGGCAAAACTGACATGGGTGGATTAATTAAGCATCAAGTATGCCCGAGAACTCGCCTTAAAGTATAGCTCTGCTTCCTTGCAGATCAACTGTCCATATATTCACATTTAGAAACATTTAGCTAATCTTTCCATCGTTCTCTCTTTGAACTATTGTTGCAGGCTCATGAAAAATCTAAAGCTCCAATAAGGGAAGGTATTAGACCGATGATGTAATAAGAGCTGCAGAAGCGCTGTTCTCGAAAATTACAGGAATATGGCTGGGTGTCAGTGTTCTTTATTTTCACGCCCTGTTGGTCCTTTCTAGCATAGATTGCTAAACTATTGGTAACATGTGTAGCCTAAACTAAAGTTAAGTCGTAACCTGTTTGTTCTTGTACCTGATAATTCTGCTTTTGTGTACTTGTATGATTACTGTTTCATTCGCTTTCCAATCATTAAAAAAAAGAAAAGAAAAAGCAAAGAATATATATGTTTGCCTTTAGTGATTATCGCTACAAGTGATATTCCTAGTCTACGGACTAGCCAATGTGACGTCTAATCAAGTATAAAGTGGACGGATCAATCCAATTATTTCATCAAATAAGTGATCAACAGAACATGTGGGGACAGAATAATAAGTAAACAATGGAAATTATAAATTTGAGACCGAGCCAAGGAGATGACAAACTAAACACTTAAGAATTCAGAGGTAAAAAAGAAACAATAAAATTGGGGAAAGACGGGAAGAACAATAACTTTCGTGGTAAACAATTACGAAAAGAGGCATCGCACAAGATCCATTTCACAGACCTGTAGATGAGGTTGCGCATGTAAATCCTGATGATGGAGATGAGTAATTTCTCTGGCAAAATCCGTCTCAAGTGACTGATAAAACAATTTAATCCTGCTTCGAAAAACGAACAACAATTTGAGAAAAATGTCAATCAACATGACTTTCGATGTACACAACTATCGAAAACCAGACCCGGAATGTAACCGCTTATTAATACGGACCTGAAGACGGTGAAAACAAGATGAGAATAGGGTATGGACACTGGAAATCCATTCAAATTAAAGAACATCGAACGAATTGCAGATAAAATAACTGCGAGAGATCGGAGGAAGTCGCCATTGGAAGGAACAATTATCAGGCACCTGAATAGGATGAATCCGCGGTACAAGTAAAACCAGGATGAGAATGCGGCATATTGCCGCATGATCAAATATTTCAATACTGAGTTGAAAAACGAAAAACCAACATGCAATTTCAATGAAAAAAATCTCAAATCAACAAAAATTTCTATGTGAACAGTCATCAAGAACCAGAATCGGAATAAAACCGTGATAAACGATACTGACCTGTAGACGATGAAAACAGAATGAGAATGCGGCATGAATCAATATCGTTACGTTGAACGAACTGCAGATGAAATTAACAACAGTGAGAGATTGGAGGAAGTAGTAGCCATTGGGAGGCTCAATAAGCTCGAAGCAGATGGTGGAGGTGAAAGAAGAGACAAGAGATTGGGATTGATTCTTCTCGATTAGAAGAAGACGAAATGGCGGGAAATTTGCGGAGTGAAACGCGCTAAGAATGATCAGATCTTTCCTTTGTGTATTGCATGGAAAGCAATCTTAAGATCCTGACCGTTCATCGTGCAGAAAATTAGAGTACATCTGACAATAAGATCTTGTCCGTTGATTATTGGCAATATAAAACAACGAAAATCAAAGCTAAAAACATTGAAAATGCAAGCTACATCTGTTAAATAATTAAAATATTTATTAAGATAAACATAATTAAATAGAAAAATAGTAAATATTAATTTGTATTTTTATTAAAAATGCTATATTAATTATGCCCCTATGATAATAAAAAAATATATATTTATAATACTGATTAATCAAATGTTATTGACTCATTATATAATAGTATGATTATAAATTATAAATTACTAAATATTAATAATTTTCAAGTTGAAATTTAAATTCAATAGAGGTATATATTTTAGAGATCATATGAAATTAAATTATACCCCGGCTAAATTAATAAAAATATCCTTAAAATTAAAAAATACCTTTAAATTTTTTAAAAAATACCCTTAAACCTTTAAAAGTGTTCTAAAATATCTTTAAATTTTAAAATTTATTATAATTATTATATAATTTAAAAAAAATTAAAAAAATACTCTTACCATAAACACCCTATTTAAAAAATAACCAATAACAACTTTAATTTTTATATAAAAATAAAGTTTTAAAATATGCGAAAATTGTTTATTTAAAGTATATATATATATATATAAATACGTTATTTTTGAAACGTGTAATTACAGTTTGGTCCCTATACTAGCCGAAAATAATACTTTTTAAATATTTTTTTTTTTGAAAAGTTTAATTTTCGCATTTGAAATAAATAAAAAAAAAAAAAAAAAAAAAAAAAAAAAAAAAAAAA
>NW_019272038.1:2440456-2493956 GCF_002738345.1 Cucurbita maxima
AAAAAAAAAAAAAAAAAAAAAAAAAAAAAAAAAGGAAAAAAAAAGTGGGGGAGATGAGTTGGCACAAAATGATGGGTTGGGTGAACAAATCTAGAAAGGAGTTAGCTGAGTTCATCATTCATCTAATCATTATCTCATTAATTAAAACAGAATAATCATATTTTATTATATTATATTATATTATATTGTTTCTTAATTAAGTTGGTTTTCCGCACCCCTGCAATCTTCTCATCAATCAAATTCAACCCAACATTTCCCAATGTCGTTGACTTTGACTTTTTGTCAAAAAAAAAAAAAAAATTATTTTATTAATATAAGTAATTACTTAACTATGGCTTTCCTAGGTTAAGCCGTAAACATTAAAATTTCGAGTTTGTTGAACTGGTGACATGAACAATCTAAATAGAGTTTACAACCTAATTCAACCTTATATTTCGTGTTGGGTTGGGTTGGGTTGAGTTGGGTTGGTCTGTCTAGCTGTTTTTTTTATTAAATTTTACTAATCTACTTTACATATTAAATTAATAACTAAAATTTTATAAAATTCAAATGTCAAACGTTCACAAATCACTGTTCATCTTTTACATAGGTTGCATAGATTAAATATTTGTAACATTCATAGTAATCTTAAAACTATTACACGGTATGATTGAGTTGAGTTTGTTTGTAACTTTATTTTTAAACCTCAAAAGATTGAACTCGACCCAAACTAAACTGAAAAAATAAAAATCAGACTTAACCCATGTTAAGTTTGAGTTGGATAGTTTGAATTAGTTGGGTTTTCAGATCGTATCGATATCCATAAATCGAATATGTAATTAATCATTATATCATGGTAAGACATCGTTATTTAATTTAAAGGTATAAAACTTTCAACGTGTATTGTGATGTCACACATTGGTTGGGGAGGAGAATAAAACACTATTTGTAAGGGTGTGTTAACCTTTCCCTAGTAGACACGTTTTAAAGCCTTGAGGGGAAGCTCAAAAGCGAAAGCCCAAAGAGGACAATATCTGTTAGCAGTAGATCTAGGCTGTTACAAATGATATTAGAGCCAGACACCAGACGATGTGTCAATGAGGGATAATATCTGCTAGCGGTAGATCTGAGCTGTTACAAATGGTATTAGAGCCAGACACAGAATGATGTACCAGCCTTCTCGCTGTTCCCCAAAGGGGATGGGTAGACACGAGGCGGTATGCCAGTAATAACGCTGACCCTGAAGGGGGTGAATTGTGATGACTCATATTAGTTGGAGAGGAGAACAAAACATCGAGTGTGGAAAGCAAAGCAGACAAGTTTTAAAGCCTTAAGAGGAAGCCCATAAAGGAAAGCACAAATAAGACAATATCTGCTAGTGAAGGATCAAGCCGTTACAATAAAGGAAATAATCCCACACAAGGACCCACAAAGCATATCCAAAAACACAAATAAAACTAGTCAAATTCATGTCTTAACCACTTCCAATTTTAGTTAGTCAAAAACTTCAACAAATTTCATTAAAATTTTACAATTTAAAATAAATAATTTCAGTATTAATTAATTTAAATTTGAAAAGTAGTCTATTAAAGTTTTAATTTTTTGTTATCTTAATCTTTATTAATAATTAAAATTTTAAACCAAAAAAGATAACGAACATGCTTAAAAAATAAAACCATAAATAATTGAGGGATTAAGATTAATTAAGATTAATTGAGATTAATTAAGATTAATTGAGATTAATTAAGATGAAGAATCACAAAAAGGTCTCTGACATAAAATCGTCTCAATATTCCTCTAATTATATAAACTTGATATTTCCCTAAAATTTCAGTGATTCTTACCTTCTTCCTTGTGCAGACATTGGCTATGGCTTCCTATGATTCACTCATCATGGCGGCACTGGAACCGGCACCGGCGACGGTGACGGCAATGGCAAGTTCTGGTTCGTTATTGTCGTTCTGCTTCTTCATTGTGTTCTTGTTGTTGTGCATCCAGACTTTGAGGACTTGCCGTTTCACTCCGACTTCGCTACAGAATCTCTCCACTTCTTCTTCGTCTTGCTTTTGAATCCTCCATCCGATCTTCTCTGCGAATTCGAGCATCCGATCCTTTTGATCCTGTGTGAACTTCGTACGGAAGCGCTTTTTCGACAAGGTGTAGGAAGACGGCGGCATGACCTCGGCATTTGATTGGAAGACGTTCAAATCCTCGCTGGAAGAATCGGTTCCGCCACCACCGGCGTAGGCGACGTTCATCGGAGCGATGATCGGAGCGGTAGGACTGGAATGGAGATTCAACGCCATGGAGAATTTATGGTGTCCGTGGAGAGCGGAAGGAGACGGTAATGGCGCAGGAAGCTGGAGATGAGGTAACATTAATCCTCTTCTGTAATTAGCACCGATACTTAATTGATTCTCGCCGTCAATTTCTTTCCTGTGGAAGTTTCGATGACATTCACAGGCGGCACATTTCAAAGCCTCTAGGGTTCCGTCTTCACCACTAGGCATAAACTCCCCGCATCCGTCGTATATATTCCCCCCAACGCTCGCCGCGTGATTCTTCAAACACTCCCGATATCTAACTCCAGTCCCCGCTCCTCTCACCTTGGATCTACCTCCGCCTCCACCACCACAACCACCACCACCACCACCGCCGCCGCCGCTAACATCCTCTCCAGCAACAAGATCAGCGTCGAGATTCTCTGGTTGGATATGATGATGAGAACCATTATGAACCGACTCGATTCTCCTGTCCACAACTCCAGACGACGTTTCCCCAAAAATATGCGCATATCCGACTCCACCGCCAGAAGCAGCAGGCATCATTACTTCCTTTTCCTGCTCTCTCATATCCATGAATTTCAAAACCTCAACCACAAGAGAGATGAACAAACAGCAGAGAGATCTCAAAACAAAGCACGGATTTCAAACAGTTTGAGGTACGCAAATTAATTAATTCCTTCCTTGCATGCTCTTTTTTGCTCTATTTGTTCCTCAGAAATCCCCCACGAAATTAGATAGAGATAGGAAGAGCTAGGCATAGGAGTAAAGGAGCGGGAGAAAGGTAGCGTTGCGCATTTGAAAAAAAAAACGAAGTCAGATTCAGAAACCAGATTGGTTTCATCAGCACCATGAACTAGAGAGAGAGGAAGAGAGAGATTAGGGTTTGTGAAGAAGAGAGAGAGAGAAGGGTTAAAGAGGGATTTAATTATTTTATTTATTTATTAAAAAAAAAAAAAAAAATTGCCTCAAGGGATCCAACAGGCCAGCTACATAAGCAACAAGAGACAGGTTGGTTGCTTAAGGAGAAGCCGGGGGGGGGGGGGGGGGGGAAGNAATGGTAATTAAAGAGAGAAAAAGAAGCGACAAGGTCATGTTCATCCCTCTCCCACGGCCTGCCATAATGGGACCCACACCCCGCCCCACCACACCCTATCATTATTGCTGTGCCAATTTTTACAGCGGGGTAAAAGTGGTAAAAGTGAAAAGTAATAAGAGGGGGGGTGAAACAGTAGTGGGGTTGTCGCGTTGCTTTCTCTCTCAGAGTGTGTGTAGAATTTGGTACAGAAGAGAGAGAGAGAGAAGGGGGGAAGAGAGAGGAATTCTGAAACGTCTGCAACACCACGCTTGCCCCAAGCAATGTCTTTACCTTTCTGTGATGCAATCGATGCCTTTCATTTGTCTCTCTTTCCACGTCTTTCCTTTCAACCAATCCCAATTCTTCATTAATTTTCTTTTTTACTTCATACAATCATTAATAATAAATACATGTTTATCAATTATTACTAAATTATGTTTATTTTGACAATTATTTTAAATATTCATCGCGCCACTACAACTACTCGATTTAAATTTTTGAGTCCGACTTAATTAATGTTTGAAAGTGTTCAAATGCTTAACCATTTATATTAGATGCAAAACTGAATGTTTAGCTCCATTATACTAGACTTTATTCTAAACCCTAAACCCTAAACCCTAAACCAATTTATTGGAATTATTGGACTTTTGTTTTAATTTTTACTTTGGACATGCGCACACATAGGGATACTAGTCTCCAGAGTTGTGTTTATTGGGCTTTGTTCGTTCGAGTTGGGAAGGCTTAGGCCCAATTTTCTTTAAGATGGGCCCATAAACGATGTCGGGCTATTTTCAATGGGCCTTTTTTTTATTTTTTTTTATTTATTTTGTGTTTCGTGTGTAGTGAGTATCTATCCGTCTGTTTGTATTTGGGAATTTGTATTTGGGAATTGGGACCATAATGTATTTTGCTGTCACGAGATGAATGAAAAAAAAAAAAAAAAAAGGTGAAATTTAGCCTTGGGGGCCTTTCTCGCTGGGCGAGTGCATCCGATTCGAAAGTCCCCAAAGCGCATCCGATTCGAAAGTCCCCAAAAAAGTTTAGGCTTAAGAACAATGATGATAGTTTAGTTGTCTCTTTTTGATGCTGAAAAGACCACTGGAGGCATCTATAAAAAAAATTCCGTCCTCTTTGCATTCAAGACGTTCCGTCAATCTGTTGTTCATCGATAGACGAAACTCTCTCTTTATCATCTTGTGCGGACGTTTTTCATTCTTCACCCGGTCCAACGTAGCGTTTCAAAAGTCAAAGTCCAAATTCCAATTAAAAAATACATAGATAATTTAATCTCTCCATTTTCGTTAGTTGAACATGACCATTTTCGTAAGTTGAACACGACTCTCCATATGATGTTGTCCACTTTGAGCAAACTCATGGCTTTGTGACTTTGTTTTGGGCTTCCTCAAAATGTCTTATGCCAATGAAGATAATATTCTTTTATTATAAACCTAGGATCAATTTCTTAAATTAGCCACGAAACTTTCATCCAACAAAACTAATTAAACTCAATTAGTGACAAACTTGAGTTACTAATCTTCCTCGTCTAATTAAACAACCCGATCACACGAATCATTGGAATCTCCCGACCAGACCAACCACGATTTTGAACTGACATGTCTGAAATTTTTGTAAGGATGCAGCTTAAAAACGTGGCTGTAAATTCAAATCCACAGTCCAAAGCTCGAGGAACAATATTTTATAACGCAAGCTGTACCACAACAACATCAGATTGGACCCAAATCGCCAAATTGCCAATCAGTGACCACGATGATGCTGAAAAGGTATGGCCCAGAAGGACAAGTCCACTAATTTTTATACATATTATACGTATTTGATGTATGAATTTCGTTGAATCTGGAAGAGTACTTGGGATTATCTTACTCTGGAAAGTTATGTATGCATAATCCACCATTTCTTCTGTGTCTATATAATTGTTATTGATTGTGGCATTTCGTCGAACAGATCGCGCGCCAGGTTGGAGTTCTGATTACGACGGAGCTGTTGATCTTTGTCAAAAGGGTTCGGGAGGATGAGTTTCAGAGACGATAGTGAAGATGGGAGAGACCTCAGGAAGCCATTTCTGCACACGGGGAGTTGGTATCGAATGGGTTCGAGACAGTCCAGTCTTATGGGTTCGTCTCAGGCAATTCATGACAACTCCATCTCTGTACTTGCCTGTGTTCTCATCGTTGCTTTGGGTCCTATCCAGTTTGGCTTCACGGTAACTTCCTGTTCTATCCTGTTTTCAAATCTTTGGGAGAATTTGGATTAGATTCTATTGGATTGGAAAGGTATTGGTTCATTTCCGTTGAAACCTTTAGACTAGTTGGGATTTGGTTGTTGGATGGAGGAAACTAGAAAGAACTAGTAAGATTCTGATACCAAACTTGTAACACCACACATCGACAGCTCAATTCACAGGAGTTACCACTGATATAAACCATTTACTTCGAAAACTGATAGTAAAACCTAAACATTTTCATACATATCAAGTAAAACACATGAAATGGATTATCTATAGTCTCTAGCCTACTGGATTCGTCCTCGGTTGACCTGCATCATCTATATCTAGAAAGAAAAGTAAAAAAAATCTTACTAAATTAGAAAGAACTAGAAAGAACTAGAAGATAAGATAGAGAAGAGCATATGAAATGCAACTGGTTCTGTTGATTGTTCTAAGCTAGATTTCTGCTTGTTGGTAACTCTGGAATCCAATTGTGTTGAACAAGCATTCAGAATGAGTATTGACTTTGCAGGGAGGGTATTCATCACCGACCCAATTCGCAATTACTCGGGACCTTGGGCTTACTGTCTCGGAGGTTTGTCTGGTTTGTTCTTTTTTCTACCTTTGTGAACTACAATGGTGGCTGACCTGATTCATGAAACAGTATTCTCTATTTGGTTCTTTAAGCAATGTTGGTGCTATGGTTGGGGCTATAACCAGCGGTCAGTTGGCTGAGTATATCGGGCGAAAAGGGGTAACACGGGTTTTATTGATTCTTGCATCGATTCGTCTTGCTGAAGCTTTTCTTCTGTTTAGGTGACTAATCTGACTCTAATGTGCTTGATTTCAGGCCTTGATGATTGCTGCAATTCCCAATATTATAGGGTGGCTTACCATATCATTTGCAAAGGTTAGTATGAAAGAGATTCATTTGGTTTCAAACACTCTTCATATGGCAGCATAGACTCATATATAACCAATTTTGATTGTTTATGTAGGATTCTTCTTTCCTCTACATGGGGAGGTTGCTGGAAGGGTTTGGCGTGGGGATAATCTCTTATACGGTATGACTTTAGTTTCGGCTCGGTTTTCTTGGGTTATGTGTTTTTACTGAAGGGACTCTCACCTTTTCCTTTAGGTGCCAGTTTATATAGCTGAGATAGCCCCCCAAAACTTGAGAGGAAGTCTTGGTTCAGTAAATCAGGTTGGATACATTTGGTATTTGTACCATGAATTGTCTTGGAATTGGTAGTAATTTTGATTCTAATCATCTCTCAACTCAGCTACTTTCACTTTTGTCGTGTAGCTGTCTGTTACTTTGGGGATAATGCTGTCTTATTTGCTGGGACTATTTGTACCATGGAGAATACTTGCAGTTTTGGGTGAGTTATCTAGAAGGATTTGTGTTAGTACTCATTGTCAGCTGTTAATCAGTGATATCTCTCCTCTTTTAGACAGACAAGTAGTGCTGGTCTATTCTCTCATCGTATATTATTCTTCGGTAAACAAGATCGTTCACTAAAAGTATTCTCTTTTTCTAAAAAAAAGACATGCTCTAAATTCTTGTCTTTGATAAGACAAGAATTCTCTCAGCGTATATCTTTTTTTAAAAAAAAAAGATAAACAAGGATTATGTCAATCAATTTATATGTGCCTTTTGTCCGTCCTATACTTGCCTGCTTAGCTTTCTTAGCTAACATTTTCGGTTTCTCCCAAACCAAGAGGTCCTGCTTATCCATATCCTTAATAAGACAAGAATTCTCTTGGCGTATATTTTACCAGTCATGTTTTCCTCTTTAACATCAAAAATTACAAAATTTAATTGACTAAACATCACCACACATTTCTTTTGCAGGAGTTTTGCCTTGTACAATACTGATACCTGGATTGTTTTTCATCCCAGAATCTCCAAGATGGCTGGTAAAATCCTGACATCAACATCTTCAACTTGATAAAGCTAATTTTTAGTTCTTTCAGCTTTTTATATAGTTTTCGATCAACCTTTAGGCAAAGATGGGGATGACAGAAGAATTTGAAACATCTTTGCAAGTTCTTCGTGGCTTTGATACTGATATTACTGTTGAAGTAAATGAAATCAAGGTATACACATAATAAATTCAATGAATTGGGTTTTCCCAAGTCCTGTTTCTTCATGAAGAACCATGAGAAGTATGTCTATCTCTAACTATGTCACTTCATCAAGTCAAATAACTTTTTCCTACTTACATTATGCAGAGGGCTGTAGCTTCAGCCAACAGAAAAAGAACTATTAGATTTGCAGATCTGAAGCAGAAAAGATACTGGCTCCCTTTGTCGGTACTGGGCGGAGATTTTGAAGATTCTGTATACGTATATTTCATTTTAAGCCTACGATTCAGGAACTTATTTTTCCAGCTCTCTCATGTTATGCAGATTGGTATAGGCTTACTTATTCTGCAGCAACTAAGTGGAATTAATGGTGTTCTATTCTATTCAAGTACCATCTTTGCATCTGCCGGTAAGTAAACATTTCTGGCCTGCATTATGATAATACAGGGACCAATTAAAAAAATCTCATTCATGGTTCAATTGAGTCCACATTAGCTTGAGAGAGAAACGAAATATTCCTTATAAAAGTGTGGAAACCTACCTAATAGACGCGTTTTAAATACTGTGAGGCTAACGGCAATACGTAATGAGCCAAAGCGAACAACATCTGCTAGCAGTGGTCTTAGGCCGGTACAAATGATATCGGTGTCAGACACCTAGCGATATGCCAGCGAGGATGCTGGCTCCAAGGGAATGGATTGCAAGATCCAATATCGGTTGGAGAGGAGAACGAAACATTCCTTATAATTGTATGGAAACTTCTTCCTAGTAGACGCATTTTAAAATTGTGAGGCTAACGACATTACGTAATGGACCAAAGCGGACAATATCTGTTACCGGTGGGCTTTGGGGGTATAAGCTGCCCTTGTTTCCTCTATTTTCTAGTGTAATTTCGGTTAGCGGTGGGCTTGGGGGGTATAAGCTGCCCTTGCTTCCTCTATTTTCTAGTGTAATTTCTGTTAGCAGTGGGCTTAGGGGTATAAACTGCCCTTGTTTCCTCTATTTTCTAGTGTAATTATGATTACCTTCCATATTGATAGGAACCATAACTAAGAATGGAAATCAAGAAAAATAGAAGCGAAAATACGTTGTACTACCGAAGACAATTAAAGGGTACTAAACATTCGAGAGTCTTAGTTCTGTCCTAAACCATCTCAAAATTTGCCTGCTGAACCCCCTCCGACCTACTACTCTATATATAACCCTAGCTAATGACAAGTATGTCTTCCTAATATCATCTCCTTTGTAAACAGGAATTACCTCCAGTAATGCAGCTACATTTGGCCTTGGCGCTGTTCAGGTACAATCTATTATTGTTGTGCTTGCTCAGTTACTGATTTTCTCCATCTGGACTCTGCTCATCAGCAATGACTTGCATGTTTTTTAGGTTGTTGCCACAGCAGTTACAACATGGGTAATTGACAGAGCTGGACGTCGTCTTCTACTTATTGTGAGTTTCATGTTAGTGTTCCTATTTCTTGTAACTAGTCAACTTCGTTGTTAATTCTCTTTTACTTTTTCGTTTCAGATCTCGTCTGTTGGAATGACACTTAGCCTTCTAATCGTTGCTGTGGCATTCTTTGTGAAGGTCAACTAGTTCTTTTTTTGTTTCTTCCATAGCCTCAAGATCTTAGTGAAATGTATCTAAGCTTTTCTATGTTTCAATATCGATATCAGGACGCAGTCTCTGAGGATTCCAGTTTGTATAGTATATCGGGAATCGTGACAGTCGTGGGGGTTGTGGTATGTCCAAGTTTACACATCATTTAAAACTAGTTGTTAAAGCTTGATCCTGTAAATGAATAGGAGCAATGTTTCTGCAGGCCATGGTTGTTACTTTCTCTCTCGGTGTTGGAGCAATTCCATGGATCATAATGTCTGAGGTATGCCCATCATAGCTACTTTTGTTTAAATAAAAAGAGAAGAAAAACTGTGATGTCCCATCTTAGTTGGGGAGGAGAACAAATCACCCTTTATAAGGGTGTGGAAACCTTCCCCTAGGAGATGCGTTTTAAAGCCTTGAGGGAAGCCCGTAAGGGAAAGCCCAAAGAGGACAATATCTGCTAGCGGTGGATCTAGGTCATTACAAATGGTATCAGAGCCAGACACCAGACAATGTGCCAGCCTTCTTGTTGTTCCCCAAAAGGGGTAGACACGAAACAGTGTGCCGCTCATTACAATATCTGCTAGCGGTGGATCTAGGTCATTACAAATGGTACCAGAGCCAGACACCAGACAATGTGCCAGCCTTCTTGTTGTTCCCCAAAAGGGGTAGACACGAAACAGTGTGCCGGTAAGGACGCTGGGCCCCAAAAGGGGGTGGATATGGGGGCGGTCCGACATCAATTGGAGGAAGGAAAGAGTGCCAATGAGGACACTGCCCTCAAAGGGGGGTGGATAAGAAACCAGACGATGTGTCAGCCTTCTCGCTGTTCCCCGAAGGGGGGTAGACACAAGGCGGTGTGCCAGATTAATTCGACTTGACAGGAGGGAGAGTACGGTCTTTATTATTATTATCAACAAACTTTCTTCGAGTATTCTTCAATCTATCTTTTCCTCTCCTGTAAAGATCTCCCCAGCTTCTTATCTTGCTTGTAGAGGCATTAAGCTCCCGGACCCCATTTCTTTCTTTAACTCAGTCTTGAAAAGAAGAACCTTTGACTCTAATAGAGGGGCAGTCGGAGCTCTCCCAAAAAGCCTGTTAATCGCTTCAGACACTCGAAACTGGAAGGATAAAAAACCCACCCGGTGGAAGTCGAATGAATCTCCCTGATTGAATGAATTTACTCTCTCCCCTGGGCCGGAGCAATGAACCTATTCGAAGCGGCTCATTTCCCTGGAAGAAAAACTATTGCTCTTCAGAGAACTTCAGGGGCTTTTCCTTTCAAATGACACCCACTTTGTTCTCAACAGTTCTAACCCCCTGGGGGAGGCTCTGTCAGTCATTACCTTCGAGATACTTCGGCAACTTTTTAGGAGTTGGTTTTGCCTTGAGGGAGAAGTCTTTTATGATATGACATAATAATTAATCTTTTACATCGTTGAAAGACTCTTCAAATGAAAGAAAGATCAGCTCATTCACCTTCTCGATATGTATCAGAGATCACTTGATTTAAGAATTTTCAGTCTGGAGGGGGGTGGATTGTGATGTCCCACATTGGTTGGGGAGGAGAACAAATCACCCTTTATAAGGGTATGGAAACCTTCCCCTAGGAGACACGTTTTAAAGCCTTGAGGGAAGCCCGAAAGGGAAAGTCCAAAGAGAACAATATCTGCTAGCCGTGGATGTGGGTGGTTACAAAAACATTGTTCTTGTTTCCTTTCATCATTCTTCTCCTATTTTACTGTAAAACAGCCTAGAATTAGTGAGGTTGTTGGAGGGGTTTGTAAAGCGATGGCCATTTAGAACATAGAGAAAGTTTGTGATACAAGTTAAAGCTAATCTGTAGTATTATTGGTGGTGGGGTGCAGATTCTTCCTGTGAATATCAAGGGGCTTGCTGGTAGTATAGCAACATTAGCCAACTGGTTTAGCGCGTGGGGGGTCACAATGTCTGCAAACCTGCTCTTAGAATGGAGCAGTGGAGGTATGTTTACTCTATTAAGCTATGACGCCATAGGAGTTTTTATATTAAAATTCTGCATCTAAAACTTGCACACGAGTTTAGAAGTCGTGTTAACTAACTATGAACATAGCTCACCAATCATAAGGAAAAAAGTACATGCTAATTACCATTGAGGTTATCATTTTCTTCTCCGTTCATCCATTCATTTATGTTTAAACTAACTAAGATCTCACATATTATAAGTTAGATAGTATCTATGAATATCATCTGAGGACACCATGGGGTTTGACAGGAACATTCACAATCTATTTGGTGGTGACTTGTTTCATGGTGCTATTTGTTACTCTGTGGGTCCCTGAGACCAAAGGCAGAACTCTTGAAGAAATTCAGATATCCTTCAGATGAAGAAACCCCTTCTTTTCCTTTCATTTATTGGGTTAGGAAGAGGACATTTTGTGAACAATCAGACCTCTCTCTCTATCTCTTTCATTTATTCCCCGTCTTCTCTTTGGCTTTTCTCGTTCCAAATTTTTGCAACACCTTTCTGTTGCACCTCTCTTTGGCCAATAATTTTGTTTATAAAATTTCATTACATTGAAATTTATTTCATGTATCCTACGAGAGTGTTTATGAATTTGGAATGTTCGTGAGTTGGGTTGGGTTGAACTTAGTCATTTGTTTTTTTACCCCATTCAATTCTTCTGGGTGGGTCAAGTAAGGCTTTTTGGGTCGTTTATAAAAGAAAATTTAATTATTGATTTGGACATTCCCATGATTTCTTCCCACGACTTTAGCATACTTTTTATTTTTCACAATTTTACAATTTTAGCATAGATTTTTTCTTGACCTGATTTTTTTTTTCAGGATTTTATTAGCATTTCAGTTCTATTCGTCTCAATATTTGGCCACCCATTTTCAACATTTCACAAAAACTAATTCTCAATTATTATATGCAACGTAAGATAATAAACATACAATGAATGAAGATAAGAGGTCAATATTTAAGATAACATGCACATGCATATATAGAACATATCAAACATGTCTTGTCGCCTAGTTCGATAAATTGAAATAAGAAAGTAAAGTAAAAATGAAAAACACTTAGTATATATATATATATATATACTAAGTAAATAAAGAAATATATGTAAAATATCTTCCCACTCCTTCCCTATTCCCTAAATTAAATGACATCTCATTTCAAGTTAAAAAAAAAAAAACCGGTTATTGCAAAAAAAAAAAAAAAAAACTTGTGAGATTTCTATAAAAATAACTAACATATACACTTCCATTTATAAGTTCATGTACAAGTAGATAAATTAGACCTCTAACCTCCATTGGACAAAATTCAAAAATTTATATCAAGAGCTAACTTAAACATAATTAATACATAATCTTGACGAAGAAGTCAAAAATTTGAATCTCCGAATATTGAACTCAATATAAGTACTTGTACCCATCTTATATCAACATTTAACCTCAATTAATTATATTTGAGTTAACAAAACAAAAAAAGGAAAAAAAAAAAAAAAAAAAAAACTAAGCCCAAGAAATAGAATATATAACTTATAGTTATTAAAAAAAGTTAACTAAATTAGAAAAGATATAAAAGAAACTAAGGAGGCAAAGATATTAAGTCATATCTAAAAAGGATATCCCCATAACCCACCCAATCAATACACTGTCATCAGCCAACATAACCAAAAATATCTACCTATGCGGACCAAACGGGCCTCAAAGGAATGGAGTATCAAAGGCCACGTGCTGCTTAGGAATCAGAAAAACATTTGCCATGTAAATGAATAAAAACAAAGGTACCTGGTATTATAGAAATAGCAAAGCAATTTCAGTACCCAAGTTGTGAGCCACTCATATCTGTTCGTCTTTTTCAGTGGAGCCCCTTTTCCTTTTTTCCTCTGATGAAAGACAATCCAATAGAATTCACAATAGAGAGATAAAGAGAGAGCAAAATTACGAGATTTAACGTATTCTCGTGGAACTTGATGTACTCACCCTCCCTTTTTCTTTAATTGATGAGTTTTTTTCTGAAGCATTGGTTGTGTGTGGTTCTCTTTCCTTATCCCATTCCTTACAATCCTTCTATTTTTTTTTCTCGCACCCTTTTTTTTTTCCTACAAAAACAGAATGCATTATCTGCTTTCCTAGTTCATATCAATTCTAACAGTCAGTTTTTAATATAGAATCATGACTGAAAAAGAAAATGGCTTGGCTGACGACCCAGGGTGGTTTGAGCTAAAGTTTCCGGATCTGTTGTCGGCCGATAGTGTACGTGAAGTCCATGCTAGAATTGTGGCAGAATGGGATTACCTCCAACGTTCGGCGTGTCAAATGGCAGCAGGAAGAGCGCTTTGGAAGCATGTGATTCACGATCCACTAGCAGATTTACTTGCTGGAGAGGCCTGCCTGAGAAACCTGCATGAGAAGATAAAGAAAGATCGAAGCAACAATGCAAGAGAGATGTCTGGAGTGATTCTTGCTGTTCGTACCCTCTGGTTTGATTCAAAGATTGAAGGTGCTCTGACATCCTTCAATGGCAGAGATTCACAAGTCGTTCTCCTTGGTGCAGGTTGGTATTTCAACTCCCAGACACTTGTGCATTTAGTTAACATTCAAGGATAAGAAGATAGAAAAATTGCACAAATAATAACCTCTTTTTTCTTATCTAGCATAACGAGTTCCAATCAGGGTAGTTACTAGGCATGTTAGAACTGCAAAATAAGAACAGCAGTGAAATTAGATCTTACACATTGATATCTAAGATAAAGAAATGTACACACTCCCCTTTTTCCTTTTTCTGTACGTGGGGTAGGAGTGGGAGGAGGGGGATAAAACACTAGGACCGGATCCATGCCTATGAGGCCATCGAAACTGTCTGCTTAATCAAAGAGAATTACTTGCTTGCATCTGAAACATTTGAGATTAAGGGAGAAGACGTATATTAAACTTCAATTTAAGTTTGGTTTGTCACTTAAACAAGTTCAAATAATAGGGACCTCTATTATAATGAAGGAATGGATACGAGGGCTTACAGATTAAGTTGCTTGAAGGAAAGTGATGTTTTTGAAGTTGATTTCCCTGAATTGCTGCAAGCGAAAGCCAATCTTATAAAGATAGCAATAGAATCTCCCTACGAGCACCACCATCATCAACAAATAGCCAAATCGTTAAACAGAGTAGCAGCTGATATCAGAAGTAGTGACTGGCTTGAAAAGCTTCAATCAGCTGGTTTTGCACCAGAGAAGAATACAGTGTGGGTTCTAGAAGGGTTACTCTACTATTTTACCCACTCCCAGGCGATGCAAGTATTGGAGACAATAGCTGACAAATGCAACATAACCCACACAGTCCTCTTAGCAGATTTTATGAACAAACCCTCAACCACCCTTTCAAATTCTGTTTTCCATTTCTACTGTGATTGGCCTGATCATCTACTCCCATCCCTTGGATTTTCCAGCACTAAACTATCACAGATTGGAGACCCAGATGCTCACTTTGGGCTTATGCACGATCCATTAAATCTCTTCAATAAAATCCGCAGTTTACCAAGGTCATTGCAGACTCACCCTGATGATGGAAAACCTTGCTGCCGCTTGTATTTGGTGCAGGCTTCTGGTTCGCCTCTACTACCACCAATCGAATAAAGACAATCTGCAAGTAACATGAACACCTCTGAGTGAGTAGGTTGGATGGATGTGAGATACCACATCTACCTGCTACATGCTTCATTAAAACTACTCCATGGAGAGAATGTCATATTATATTACTCAAGGTCTCTACACCATACCATATCAGAGGTGTAGGCATACACATGTATTCGAATATATATCCGTAAATTATGCATTTAGAATACAGACAACTATTGGACCTAAATTGTGTTTCGTGAATGAGGTATATTATTCCAAGCATGCCCGAATAATGTTCAATCTTCTGCATGTGAAAAGAAATCGCCTATACAAACATCTTTCCTGAAAAGGGGTTCACCAAATCAATGGCAAAGGCCTAGGGTCTTTGTTTTCAATCAAGGAAGAAGCATATTTCACAATCAATTGAAATGTACAGACTTGTGGGATTCAAAAGTTGAGCCGAAAGTGCTAAATTCAAGCTAAAATATTGGAAGAAGGTTTGAACATCTTTCATCTTGGTACAATGCGAATTAAGTATATACTATACATTATATTTGGATTCTATGAGTAGCGACATGGGATGCTGAAATACAAGTTTGGATTGTAGATTATGTTTTGATAATGCTCGGTTTACAAACACAGGATGTTCAAAATGAATGCATTTCTATACATTTCATACATCAATGAAACTGTTCCATATACAAGAAGAAAAAAAACAACACAGAAAGAAATATGAGCAATATTAGGAAGATAGAACCTCGACTCCAGTGCTTGCTGGAAATTGAACAAAGGAATTCCTGTCGTTCAAAACGCAATGCCTTGCAACAGACTTCAGCATTCTTCGAACAGTCTCCATATCCTTGTTCGAGTAATCGAACGCATTGGTGGCAACTTGCTTGAAATTGAACAAAGGAATTCATGTCCTTCAAAATGCAATGCCTTCCAACAGACATGAGCATTCTTTGAACATTCTCCATATCCTTGTTCGAATAATCGAATGCATTGGCTGCAACTTGCTTCAAATTGAACAAAGGAATTCCTGTCGATCAAAATGCAATGCCTTGCAACAGACTTCAGCATTCTTCGAACATTCTCCATATCCTTGTTCGAATAATAGAACGCATTGGCTGCAACTTGCTTGAAATTGAACAAAGTAATTCCTGTCGTTCAAAATGCAATGCCTTGCAACAGACATGAGCATTCTTCGAACATTCTCCATATCCTTGTTCGAATAATCGAACGCATTGGCTGCAACTTGCTTGAAATTGAACAAAGGAATTCCTGTCGTTCAAAACGCAATGCCTTGCAACAGTCATGAGTATTCTTCGAACATTCTCCATATCCTTGTTTGAATAATCGAACGCATTGGCTGCAACTTGCTTGAAATTGAACAAAGGAATTCCTGTCGTTCAAAACGCAATGCCTTGCAACAGACATGAGTATTCTTCGAACATTCTCCATATCCTTGTTTGAATAATCGAACGCATTGGCTGCAACTTGCTTGAAATTGAACAAAGGAATTCCTGTCGATCAAAACGCAATGCCTTGCAACAGACATGAGTATTCTTCGAACATTCTCCATATCCTTGTTTGAATAATCGAACGCATTGGCTGCAACTTGCTTGAAATTGAACAAAGGAATTCCTGTCGTTCAAAACGCAATGCCTTGCAACAGACATGAGCATTCTTCGAACATTCTCCATATCCTTGTTCGAATAATCGAACGCATTGGCTGCAACTTGCTTGAAATTGAACAAAGGAATTCCTGTCGTTCAAAACGCAATGCCTTGCAACAGACATGAGCATTCTTCGAACATTCTCCATCTCCATGTTCGAATAATCGAACGCATTAGCTGAAACCGGAAATGACGCAAGTAAATACCGAACGNTTGAATAATCGAACGCATTGGCTGCAACTTGCTTGAAATTGAACAAAGGAATTCCTGTCGATCAAAACGCAATGCCTTGCAACAGACATGAGTATTCTTCGAACATTCTCCATATCCTTGTTTGAATAATCGAACGCATTGGCTGCAACTTGACATGAGTATTCTTCGAACATTCTCCATATCCTTGTTTGAATAATCGAACGCATTGGCTGCAACTTCCTTGAAATTGAACAAAGGAATTCCTGTCATTCAAAACGCAATGCCTTACAACAGACATGAGCATTCTTCGAACATTCTCCATCTCCATGTTCGAATAATCGAACGCATTAGCTGAAACCGGAAATGACGCAAGTAAATACCGAACGAAGAGATGGAAAAAGAAAAAAGAGACAGTGAGAAACATACAAAGGAAAAGTAGAACGGCGCGAAGGCTATCTCTGGAGGCATCAATTGGCGCCAAGAGGAACGTGGATGCCTTCTTCTATTGCTCCTTCAAGCAATCCTTCGTTCCTGCTTCAAACAAATCGATAAACTAGGGTTTCAACAAGAAAATAAAGAACAAAAGGACAAACAAACCAATCAACAAAACAATGTTGCGTAGCGTGCTTACAAATGCCGAGATTCAAAGCAGCGGCGGGAGCAGGTAGAAACAGAGACGGCATCGCAGAGAGAAATGAGATCATAGTGAGGCCTCTACGAGATGTTGCGATCGGGAACTGACGGCGCTGCAATTGGCTTTCTTGGAATGGATCATTGTTCTGATCGTGAGACGGCGGTTGGAACCGAGATAATGCGGAGTCCGATCGTTGTCGTGGCTGAAGAACGGGGATACTTTTATGCTTGGCCCAGATTTTTTTTTACTTATTATTATTTTTTAAATAATAAATAAATAACAAATTAGACGATAAAATTAGATAAGTGTTTAATTATTAAGATATTTTAAACTAATTAAAATGAATTATTAAATAATATGTTTTTATCATTTTTAATCTTGAAATAAAAATAATCATCAATCAAATAATTTTAAATTTATTTTATTACTATTTTATCTCAAGGAACCTTTTTTTATTTAACAAAATTTCAATATTAAAAAAAAAGAATAACTACACAGAATAAAATTAGTATTCTCAAATGTAAAATTAAATATAGAAATATATTATTCTCGAGCATATTTGTAAATATCCCTTAAAAAAAATTGAGAGTTTCTATTCTCTTATTAAAGTGTCTGTTTTATACAAGAAATTGACGGACGATAATGGATAAAATTTTATAATTTTTTTAATTTAGCTTAAAGTTTATAGAATTTAATATGAAAATAATTTAAGACTCAAACTGATCAATTATTATTAAATTATGTTAATTTTAACAAAATAATTAATTAATAAGTTATAATATCTATATGTTTACTTCTAATTAATTAAAATGAGTTAAATTAATTAGTTGATCGACCGTTTTCATTCTATATTGACGTTTTTTTTTAATTTTTAAATTGATAACATAAATTTAAAATTTTATTGAAAATATATGAACTAAATTTTATAAAATTGATATTTTAATAATAAAAAATTATTTATGTTAGTTTCATCCCCTTTTTAACGTTATAATTAAACACAATAAATAAATAAATAATCAGTCATTAGTTAAATTTTTTTCTTCTAAATTTAATTTTAATAAAACAACTAAAATACTTCCAAAACTCATTATCATAAAAATTAATAAATTTGTCGAATTTAAAGGTAAAAATTGATTTTTTAATTCGAATTTTTATTATTATCATTTTTTTAAAAAATAAAGTAATAAGGCTTTATTTAAATTGACTTTTTTTTTCCAAAAAAAAAATAATTTTTAAAAAATGGAAACATCAATTATTTAACAGCCAAATATCGATGATGTTTACCCGCCAGATTTACGCATTGTGACAGTTTTCCGGTTGAATCTCCGCCTTCTATTGTTCAACTTCTTCATCGGCGGAGCCGATCGCCGCCGTCCCATCAAACAGCAATCGTCATCCACAATCTCTCTCTTCTTTCTCTCTCTTAGCTAGTTCCCACGTGGCACGAATCCACCATTCCTTTTCGATGACGCTTCAAATTCCCCTACCGGAACCATCAAACGAAGCACGAGCCCTCCGCCCTAATTCCGGTGGAAAGGGAATGGAAAATTAGGGCTCCGATTCATTTTCCCCAAACATTTCTGATGAATTTATTCTCTGCGAATCGAACATCCATTTGTATTGGGAATTTGGATTTTGATCCAACTTCTCAAAGCCCAACTCCTATTTCTACACCTGTCCCGTCCATTTCGGAATCTGATTCATTCTTTTTCATTCCCCCCCAAATGCTTATTTAAATGCGCCATGCGAATTCCCAGGAAACAGCTATCCTTTTGCCTCTCCTTGTTTTCGCTCGAGTTCTCATACCCTGTATCCCCTCGAAACTTTCTTGGAGTTCCCAAAGGGATTCATACCCGAAGTAAGTTGGTTTTCATCTTCTTGTTCTTATTTTCTTTCCAATATTGAGCTTAACTGGCTTACTTGTTGCTGGGTTGTAAGTATGTGGTGCATTTATAAGTCTGGCGTAATGGTTTTTTTTATATTTTAATTTCTATATTCTCTTTGTAGTTAACGTTTCAGTATAGCTTTTGGGGATTTAGCACCATTCTTCTTCACGTTTCTTACTTGGTATGCCCCTGAGTGTTATGTGTGTATCAATATGTATATAGCTGTTTCTTGGAGCAATATTCAAAGAAATGAAAATTTGGTTGAGTACTTACAGAATCTAAAAGGGTTTTTTTGTTTGTTTGAGAGAGTGGAATCTTGGGTGTCGTTTGGAGCTGGAATTTCTTGTTTGAACATAAAAGATGAGCTTGTGAACCAAATTTACTTACCTCTCCATTAGATATAGATTGATAAAGAGAGAATCCTGACAGTGGATATAGTGATCAATCGTAGAGAGAATTGATTGTAACGGCCCAAGCCCACTACTAACAAATATTGTCCTCTTTGGGTTTTCCCTTCCGGGCTTCCCCTCAAGGTTTTAAAACGTGTCTACTACGGAGAGGTTTCCACACCCTTATAAAGAATGTTTGTTTCCCTCTCTAACCGATGTGGGATCTCACAATCCACCCCTTTCGGGGCCGTTACATTGATAGCTCGCATTCGTGTACTTTGATGAGAAATTAGTTAGGTAGCACCCAAATTGCTAGAAAATATTTGTGTATACGAAGAAATATTAACGCTATGTTCAAGAACAAGTTACATAAATTTCTAGGGGACAAGATAGTAATCTTGAATATTTGTCTTTGAGTTCAATTATGGGTTTGTCTCTGTACATGGATCTATGTTTTGATATTTTGTTGGTTTTATATTAAATCGAGGAGCAACTCTCAATTTCAAGCTCACTGTGTCTCTCTGTAAACTACCACGGCAGGATTAAATCGGTTGCGTGCTATTGGTGCCATGGGTGAGAATCTAGGGACTGTCATGAAGGACAAGAGAACGCATTCTCTGGATGTCACCCACAGTGAGGATGTCCAGCAACCATGCATATGGTCATCATCAGTAGAATGCAATATTGACATAGGAAAGCAGATCTTTTGCAATAGATCTTTGAATATGAAAAATATTGTGGCCGTGGGGTTCGACATGGATTACACGTTGGCACAATACAAGCCAGAAACTTTCGAGTCCCTTGCATATGAAGGCACAATAAGAAAGCTGGTTTATGATTTGGCGTATTCCGAAGAGGTTTGTTTTTTTTTTAGATTAAAGCTTTTTTTTAAAATACGAGACACGTAGCAATGTTTTGTTCGTTGGTTAAGAATATTGACCTTATGCAGTTGCTGAATTGGTCATTTGATTGGAAATACATGGTCAGAGGTTTGGTTCTTGACAAAAGGAGAGGCAACATATTGAAGGTAGCTCTTTTGGCTTTTACTTATTTTCAATTGAAATGAAATGGCTGAACTGATTTAATTAATGGTTCTGTACAGATGGATAGGCACAAGTATGTCAAAGTGGCCTATCATGGTTTCAAAGAGTTGTCCAAGGATGATAAAGTTGAGACCTACGGAAGTACTCTAGTACGGGATTCGTTTGATGAACCCGACTATGCTCTCATTGATACCCTTTTTTCACTAGCTGAAGCTTACTTGTTTGCTCAACTGGTTGACTTTAAGGACAATAATCCAGACAAAGTTCCAGAGGATGTCGAGTAAGAATCCATTTGGCTTTGGCATACTTTTTAAGATTTTACATCCTTAGCTGCCCCTAAATTTATTTTTTTGGTCGCTTTCTTTGATGAATGATAAGATTTTGGGTTTTGATAAATCTAATCAGTAAACACATGTTTGGATTTACAAACACACAGACAAATATTGTTTTAGTGCAACGTTGAAGACAATAAATACAGTATAAAACGGATAAAGCTGGAAGTTTCGAGTATCGGATTAGATCATGCAACACGGACCTTTAATCTAATATTTTATTTTGTGAAAATGTTAATGCCCCTCGTAACAGCCCAAGCCCACCACTAGCAGATATTGTTCTCTTTGGGTTTTCCCTTTCGGGCTTCCCCTCAAGGTTTTAAAACGCACCTCTTAAGGAGAGGTTTCCACATCTTTATAAGGAATGCTTCGTTCCCCTCTCTATGTGGGATCTCACAATCCACCCTCCTTGGGGGGTCAGCGTCCTCGTTGGTACACTGTCTGGTGACTGGCTCTGATACCATTTGTAACTCCCCAAGCTCACCGCTAGTAGATACTGTCATCTTTGGGTTTTACCTTTCGGGCTTTCCCTCAAGGTTTTAAAATGCGTCTCTCAGGGAGAGGTCTCTACATCCTTATAAGGAATGCTTCGTTCTCCTCTCCAACCCATGTGGAATCTCACAAAAATAGTAGTCTAGTTTCTATTATTGTTTACATTTCTGGTTTAGGTGTCTATCACGAAGCATGGATCTAATACATTTAAATCAAATCTATAGTTTTGTGAAAATATTAATGTCACCACAAAATTGTAGCTTAAAATATCTATTTTTTCTCATTTTGTTCTTCCAGTTATGCTCGAATGTATAAAGATGTTAGAGCTGCAGTAGATTTGTGTCACCGCGACGGAACCTTAAAGCAAATGGTTGCAACGGATCCCAAAAGGTGAGGATGGAAAGTTGAATCTTGTAATGATATGTTCTTCGGCGCGACCAAATCTTTCTCGAATCCTTCATTCACTTAACTTCTTTTCTTCCTCCACTTTTGGGCATGGCCTTCTTAGGTTTATCAATATGGATACCTCAATTGTACCCATGCTTAAAATGCTCAGAGATTCTGGCCGTTCTACTTTCTTGGTGACTAACAGGTATATTAGTTTCATATTGTTACTTTTGTTATGCCATATATAGTTCATAAGGGCTAATAGAATGGTCCATTTTTATTGCAGCTTATGGGACTATACGAACGTTGTGATGAACTTTCTTTGTACTTCTTCTGCACCAGATGGTGATCAGAAGTGCAATTTAGATTGGCTTCAGTATTTTGATGTCGTCATTACTGGCAGGTTATCTTTTAACATCCTAATCTAGAATCATCTATGCCCCTGGTTAATTAGTTCAATTCGAACACGTTACCGGAATTTTGTTCTTGGTTCCTGTTTCTCGATTCGTGCTTCATTTGAAAATAGTAGCTATATGATTTATTGTTTAGGTGTCTTTTTCTGCTTGATAGTCTTAGCATCGACAACAAAACAGTACCTGTAGGCTGTTTTTCTGCTTGATAGTCTTAGCATGGACAACAAAACAATACCTGTAGGCGCTGTTGTCTCAATCCCTTGGCTCTGTTTTCTGAAAAAATCTGTACAAACAGTGCTAAACCAGGCTTTTTCCATGAGGACAACCGTGCTAATCTATTTGGGGTCGACCGGAAGTCAGGAATGCTACTTAATACTGATAATGGCTCGCCTTTGCCTCAGGTTAGCTTTGTAAAATTCGGTATCGTCAAATGAACTTTGCTTATGGTTTTCATTTAACGCCTTAATTCATCGATGAAGGTGGGAAACACTTCAGAAGCATCTTCACCGACGAAGGTAGATAAATCTTGCAAAGTTTTTCAGGTATGGGACTGAATCTTCCGTCAGAGCTGGATCCTTCCCTCTTTTTACCCATTATTCCCAACATTTTGTTTTTACCTTTGGCACATGTTCTTCCAGGGAGGCAATGTCATGCATCTGCATAAACTTCTTCAAATTGAATCAAGTTCACAGGTGAACTCTTCCTTTATCTAGTTCAAGGGAAAACTATGATAGTTTGCATAAGAAGTCAAGCATATAAGCATTTCCAATCTTATTCTCCAATGTTCAACTTCAGCATTGTTTTGGATGGGTTTATTGGGAATGCATTTGGTAAGATCCCACATCGGTTGGAGAGGGAACGAAGCATTCCTTATAAGAGTGTGGAAACCTCTTCCTAGTGGGTGCGTTTTAAAACATTGAAGGGAAGCTTGGAAGAGAAAGTCTAAAGAGAACAATATCTACTAAGAGTGGACTTGGGCTGTTACAAATGGTATAAGAGTCAATCACCGGACAGTGCGAGGCACTGATCGGATTAGAGCTAGACCCTCTCCATAGTAAACGCGTTTGAAAACCTTGAGAGGAAGCCCAAAAGGGAAAGCTCAAAGAGGATAATATTTGCTAGTGGTAGACTTGGGCTGTTACAAATGGTATAAGAGCCAGTCACCGGGCGGTGTGCTAGCAAGGATGCTTGCCCCTCAAGGGGGGATGGATTGTGAGACCCCACATCGGTTTGAGAGGGGAACGAAGCATTTCTTATAAAGGTGTGGAAACCTCTCCCTAGTGGATGCATTTTAAAACCTTGAGGGGAAACCTGGAAGGGAAAACCTAAAGAGGACAGTATCTATTGACGGTGGACTTGGGTTGTTACACATTTATTGTGTAACAAGGCGACTATTTCGTTTAGTAGGCATTTTTATGCTTAATCTCGGTACTTGCCCTCAATTACTCTTGCCCCTTTTCTGTTTTTGTTTCTTTCAAGGTTCTCTATGTTGGGGATCACATCTATGGAGATATATTACGAAGCAAAAAGGCTCTCGGTATACCAGCCACATTTCGTCCCCCGTTTGTTTCTCCATTGTTCGTTGCTCCATTGTTCGTCTAGTTCTGTTAACTTTGTATACTGCTTGGTGATTTGGCAGGATGGAGGACTATGCTTGTTGTTCCAGAGCTCGAAAGGGAGGTCGAGCTCTTATGGGAGTTGAGGAAGACACGCAAGGTTTTCAACTAGAGAAAACGTGCAATAGATCAACTCGTACGAATCCCTTGTTTTTCGCCATGTAATATTCTTTTACTTCAACCTTGTGCAGCAACTTCAGCTATTAAGAAATGATCGGGATGCCGTCGAAGACAAAATACATCATTTGAAGTGGTCTCTCAAGTACTTTTCTGAACTTCTCTCATCATTCTGTTCTAGTCTTCTCCGTCCTTGCCCCGCCCGCTCCACCTTGCCCTTAAAAGTTCAAAACAGGTTGTACGTTTTCACCGAGATTGAAGTAACGACTTTCGACGCAGGTTTGAAGACGTCAAGGCTGATGAAAAGGAGAGACTATCTGCTGAACTACATCAGTTAGAGGTGATGCTCATTATCATCAGCTCAACCAACATCTGAAAATGGTGTAGCTCATGTAAATGAAGGCTTTGCTTGTTTTGTTTTACAGAGTGAACAAGAACGAGTGCGGCTGAGTCATCAAGACGCCCTACGGGACTGTCACCGACAGGTACGGTACAAGACGTGTTACGTGATGCATGTATTGTATTGTGTTAAAATTTGGCAAGGAACTTGGGCTTCATTCCTTCTAAAAATATGGCAGTTTCATGGGGTTTGGGGACAGCTTATGAAGACTGGATATCAAAACTCTAGGTTTGCTCATCAAGTAGAGAGATTTGCATGTCTTTACAGCAGCCAAGTGAGCAACTTGAGCCTTTATTCCCCAGCTAAATACTACAGGCCAAATGAAGATTTTATGCCCCATGAATTTGGTATCATCCCTCTATGAACATGGTTGATTGATTACATAGTTGTACTTTCACCATTTTAATTTTAATACAAGTTTAGCTTCCAAGCACTTAAGGCTGCTCACCAGGTCTACCGTCGTCAACTATCGATAACTATTGATAAATCTTGACTTCAGTCGAGGATTATAAATGGCTAGTAAGTGGCCGTATGGCTAGGGTTGAGATTTTCAAACATATGCAAACATGAATCATGTGGTTCATTCCTAATGGGACCTAAAACCATGGTTTTGGATTCATGTGATTTACCTATGCTCGGGATGTATATCAATTTCATACTCACAGTTCTATGTGCATCACTTTTATGCATAGAACCTATCCAACTCTTAATGATTTAGTACTTTATGGATCTTGTCGGTTGACATCAATTTCATATATAAGTAGTATTAATTTCATGCGTATTGATCCCACATGTCAATGCTGTATTATTAAGTGGGACCTTGTGAGTCATATCAGTTTTGAAACATGAATGCATCATTGTAACCTCTTTGCATAAATTTTTTTTATAATATGTATGACTAGTGTCACGGTTGTACTTTTTCAACTGTGCGACATCGTGATCACGAAACACTCATGATAAGCTTTAAGGAGGACTCAAGTTCCATTCACATTTTCTGTCCGGCTTTGTGGCTTTGTCGGACTTTAAGCGAGGTTTTTCTTTATCAATCTAACGCTTGTATGGAATCCAAGCTTGTTCGGCCACACGTCGCCGCGTGTGCATGTTTAATCGTGTGCAACACAACGTCGCATCTCACTGTCAATTCAGTTTCTAACAACACGACTCATGCATTGTGATGTTCATCCCATGTCTTGGGACACATTGGCCATAATGGCTTGCTCAGACATATCCATTGGGGATTGACCCATGTGTCGATCATCTCATCAGGACATTTTGAACATTCATCTATCAAGATTCTCTCAAGCATTGGACTCTCTCATGTCCGTGCTAAACTATTTATAGCATATGTTCCAGATAGCAGGTGTATAATCCAACGTTCAATGCATGGGTTAAGACATAATATTGACATACTCATGTCGTATAAGATACGACGGTTTTCGTCCATATATTAACAGTGAGAATTTTTTTGAACTTTTTTTTATGAAGGTAAATAACATTAATGCTACTCCTAAAATTTCATAGGTATTTTTTAAGAGTATTTTTATTAGTTTAACCTAAATAAATATTACATCTATTTTCATCTCGAAGCTTTTAAGAGACGTTGCCGAGAATATATTTTGAATCACTTTATAAAATCAACACACTTTCTATATATCTTTTTATATGGAATCAACCCAACTTGAGTGAGTCTATTTTCATTGGCTAATGATTATTTTGAGTACGGTATGATTTTCGAACGCTAGTTTAGCTCAACTAGTTTAGATATAAATTTTCGACCAACACGTTAAAAGTTTAAATACTCCACTTTATATATATTCATAATATATATTATTTTAAAATAACGTTTGAAATACTAATAATATATAGAGAAAAATATGAGAAGGAGCGTTATAAATAGTACGATTTATATAAACGTCGAACGAGATTTGAAATTTTAGAATTTTTTCAACCATTGATTTCAACGAGCTAGAGATATCTTTGTCGATAAAAGACTGAGTTAATTTTGAAGCAAAAAGGATCGGAATGAATAAAAGAAAAGGAAAAGGAACCCGTTGAAAGGCATAGCCAATAGAGAGACTTGACCCACATCTTCAACTTGTGATTGATATCAATGTTATATTATTCTTGATTTTTCGTAAATATTTCAAAATTTATTAAAATATTAGACAGAAAGTCAACAGAAAAGTGACTGAGACGCTTGTCTGAATTAAATTATGAATTTTCGTCTACAATTCTCACATACTTCAAACTGTTCGGAAAAAATGATTATAGTATCGGACTAACACTTTTAATGGTAATTTTAAATTTTAAAATATAATAATAATAATAATAAATAAATAAATAGAGTATATTTTAGAAAGAATATTTTTTAAAAAATGGATTGAAAAGGAATTTGAAAAACAAAAAAATAAAGAGGAGAAATTCTCATCCCAACGAACGTGGAAGGATAAGGATTCCAAAATATACACTTTCGATCAACGTGAGTATAGCTCAATTAATTAGATTTATTTTTAAAATTATCTTAAAACACGAGATAAAAGTCCTATCCCGACATGAAACAAATCGAAATTGGGCAGAGCAACACCATTTTTAAGCATTTGTTACTGATCTTACGTGTTGAAATAATCAAACATGAATATTATAACGTCGAAAAATATCGTACTAAGAAACCCTTTTCTCGACTTTAAATTATGAACTCAAATCGTAACAATTTAGCTACCACCGATTCAAAATCTGGATTTGACACTTAATAGTCCCGACATTCTCTTACATTTGGGTTTATCACTTAATAGTCTCAACAACATTCTCCGTGCAACATGTTCATATTACTTACTCTTCCGACAAAACTATTCCAAATAAAACACTATAATTTAAGTTTTTTTACCGTTTTATCATCGAGATTGCTCTGATTCAAATGTGGTCCACCGATAACTTTGACCAGTCAAACAACTTGACGAAGAAGACGAAAAAGAAAAAGGGAATGAAAATGAAAAATGGATTTTTGAAGAATATCTTTTTTTCCATGGCATCGAAATTAAAATAAAATTTAAAAAGATATATATATATATATATATATATTAATAAAAAAATATATATTAATAAAAAAAAATGAGTTCTTCTTCTTCTTCTTCATCAAGCTCCAACGTATGGAGTTCAAAGCAAAACAAGGTGTTCGAAAATGCTCTGACGGTGTACGACAAGGACTCGCCGGACCGGTGGCAGAAGCTGGCCGGAGCCGTCGGCGGGAAGACGGCGGAGGAAGTGAAGAGGCACTACGAGA
The DNA here is from genome assembly GCF_002738345.1 of Cucurbita maxima. NCBI lineage: Eukaryota > Viridiplantae > Streptophyta > Magnoliopsida > Cucurbitales > Cucurbitaceae > Cucurbita > Cucurbita maxima. The sequence continues at coordinate 2,468,174 of NW_019272038.1, forward strand.
TGCTGGTGGAGGACGTCCATAATATTGAGATTGGAAGAATTCCTTTACCCAATTACTCCAATTCTTCTAAACAATATTACTCCAACTTTCTTGATGAAGAACAAAGGTTAATCTCTTTCTCTATTCGATGTAGATTTTGGAATTAATTTGCGTCGTTTGAGCGTTTGATTTTGGTCGGAATAATTAATGAGCTCGAGAACGATAAACACTCTGATAAGACTCGTTTTCGGTTAAATAATAAGTTCGAATTGTTTCAGTCATAAATCATTTGTGATCACAGGTGTACACGGGTTGGGTTGAAAAAATCTTTTAGACCCACTTGAAATTTCATGTTAGTATGGTTTGAGCGTTTGATTTTGGCCGGAAAAATTAATGTGTGAGAGAAGGATGAACACTCATAATAAGAAAAAGCTTGTTTTCGGACCATTTCAGTCATAAACCATTTGTGATCACGGGTTGGGTTGAAAAAATCTTTTAGACCCACTTGAAATTTCAGGTTAGTATGAGCGTTTGATTTTGGTCGGAAAAATTAATGGGTTCGAGAACGATGAACACTCATGATAAGAAAAAACTCATTTTCGGTTAAATAATAAGCTCGATCCGTTTCAATCATAAACCATTTTTTATTACTTGGGTGTATACAAGTTGGGTTGAAAAAATCTTTTAGGCTAACTCGAAATTTCAAGTTGGTTGGGTTAGTGGAACAGAGGTTACCGTCTATCCCATTTTAACCCTTTATTTTCAAATTTGATTGTCCGGGTTCTTTTAAAAAAATACCATAATTATCCATATTGATAATTAAAATATTATAAAGTTTAAATACAAAACATTTACGAGTCATAATACATCACTGTCAACAGTTACCTATCTTAAATATTCTTAAATTTTTAAAAAATTAGGGTTTGATTGAATTGTAACTTTATTTTTCGATTTTTGCAGGTTGAAGGGTCTAAAGCTATAATGACTTGCAACACGAGACAGAAGATTAATATATTTATATTATATATAATAAGAATATTGTATAAAATATTGCGTCTCGATTTCGGTTTATTGTACTTAAATTAGCTGATCTTCAGCCTTAGAATGCTTGCATTTAGGAGCGTTCACGATTTTTGGTTCGGTATGATTTTCATCCAAACCAACTTAATTCTTCAATTTGCTATAAATTTGAATCGGTTGAACTGATTATCTTTTTTTTTATTTCAGTTTTAATTGAATTTAGAAGTGTTATACTTTTTGTTGTCGATGTGAAGATGTTCATTAACACGTTGGGTTGAAGATTACATTCTCCAATTTCGACCCCAGTCTCGGTCCTGTCTCACTTATTTATATTATTTTTATTAAATATTATTGAATTTATTACGATATTTCACATTTTTTTTAAAAAAAAAATTATATTAAATAAATGAAAATTATCTATTAAAAATTATTTGTACCGAGAGAATCCCGATCTTGATTATAATAAAAATAAATAAAAATTTTGAAAATATATCTCGTTTATTTTATATATATATATATATTTTTAATAATATTTTTTAAAAAATAATTTAATATAACTTATATTGTTATATAGATATTGTCTTGTTTTGGCTTTCTCTTTCAGCTTTCCCCCTCAAGGCTTTAAAACGAATAGCATGTTCAGCAGACATTGTCCTCTTTAACCTTTCCCTTTTAAGCTTCTCCTCAAGTTTTTACCGCTAGCAGATATTGTTCTATTTGGGCTTTTCCTTTCGAGCTTCCCCTCAAGTCTTTAAAACAAATATCGTGTTCGGCAGATATTGTCAAGGCTTTAAAACGTCAATGTGAGACATCACAATCCATCCCTTTCGGGGCCCACACCCTTATAAATAGTATTTTATTTTCCTCATCCAATATATAACTTTATTTACATTTCCAACGTTTCATGTTTAATAAAAGGTCAATAAGACTCTAAATGACGAGTAGAACAATAGCAATTGAATATAGCACCACGTACACACAAGATGTTCTTTGTGAGGAGACAAGAGTATCCTCGCTAAAATCACCTAGAAGTAAACAAACCCGTTTTCACTTTACACTTTTTTTTTTTTTTTTTACTTTATTTCTTTTATATATATTGATATGAAATGTATCTCGGTTTTTCGCTTTTCTCAAGATTTTAAGACGGGTCTGTTAAGGAGATAAGGAGAAGAAATTTCCCATAATCCATTTCTCCTTAAGAGCTCAGCGTCATCGGTGACACACTATTCAATGTCTAACTCTGATATCATTTATAACCACGGTCAGCAAATATTGTAATTTTTTATTTTTTATTTTAATTTATAACACGTTTTTTAAGACAACGTCAAGTCAATCCAGGTCATCGCTTTGGTTGGTTTTCACGTTTTGTAATAATTGATGTCTCAAATCCAATAATTGTCGGTTCTTTTCAAATCTTTCCTATTTTTATTTTAATTTTTAATTTTTTTTTATTGGGGGAAAATAATTTTTAATATTATCCCTATGCTTACCTATACAATTTTTTCCCCAACCTAAAATGCTTTTAAAATTAAAATTTTATTTTTCTAAAAATAAAATATTTATTATTATCAGGTAACATGGTCATCACGTCATAAGAAATTAAGGACCACATGAGCTAGGTTGGAAATTTTTTTTGAACCAACTCGAAATCTTAGGTTGGTGACCCGAGCATAGATGTTATATTAAAAATTAAAATCTCATAATATCGAATATCAAACATTCACAAGTCACAACGCATTACTAATATCAATTACAAATGACAAATATTCTTAATATTCATAATAATCTTAAAAGTAGGGTGTAACAATTCAAATTCACCGCTAACATATATTGTCCGTTTTTGTCTGTTATGTATATTCGTCAATCTCACAGTTTTTAAACCGCGTCTGTTAGGGAGTGATTTCCACACCCTTATAAGGAATACTTTGTTTCCCTCTCCAACCTACGTGGGATCTCACATAGGATAAGGTTGAGTTGAATTGTTACCCTATTTTCAGGTTGGTCGAGTTAACCCGACTAAAAAAATGTTAATTTACGAATCTACCCTTTTTTGTTTTCCAAAAATTCAACCAAACTCAAATCGAAAAGAATCTAACCCAACCTAACCCATATAGTTTGTAGTGTGTAGTGCAAATTGATCTGTCAGATTCAGTGTGATTACATTTACCTTCTCTAAGTTAAAATTTTAATTTTTTTTACCATACGTGTTAAAATAATTGTTGTGAATTGGACTAAATTAATTAATACAAAATAAATTAATGATGGATAAGATTTTAGTTTTAAATAAATAAATAAATAAATAACTGGTTGGGGTGTTTGTTAAATTAATATTAAATGATTTTAGTTTTAAATTTTTATATAACATTTAGGGTTGAGGGATAAATTTTAATTTCCAAAAGTTTTAAATTCTAATATTTAAAATTTTAATTTTAAAATCTTTTATAAAACAAACCATATTTATCCTTACAAAAATTTAGATATTGAGGGATAAATTTTAATTTCCAAAAGTTTGTTACAAAATTTGTTAGACTCTTAATGGGAAATAATTTGATATATGTATATATATATATATATTTTACATTAATGTAATGACTCGTGCCTACGATTCGGGATCTGAATTTGGCATATGATGATCCCGATATTCTTCTACATCCCGACATGGTCATGCTATCTACCCACCCCTCGACCCCTTACTTTTTAAGACTAAAAACTATTCACACAGACCAACACGAGTTCTTCTAACATGTTTTGTCCTCGTTCACATTATCTCAATAAAATGTCTGAGATCATCTCATATAGAATTGCTCAAAGTAAAACACACACGCTTAATCATGAAATTTTTATTATGATTTATGCAGTAACTTTTGTTTTTTTTTGTTATAAGCATTTCTTAGTCATCTTGTCTGCAAAGTTCTATCATTTGGATGTTTTATCGGTTCATTTATGTATTTTTTTTTTATTCCGGTGGATTAAAAAAAAAAACTACCAAAATATATTTTTTAATAAATAATCTTTTTTTAAAAAATAGAAATTCATTAATTTTTTTATTCGAGTGTGAATGTACATGCTGACATGGGACAATAAAAGCATACATGAGTTGGGTTGAGTTGAAATTTTTATTCGGAACAGTCCAAATTGGGTTAGCAACTATTTTCGAGTTAAGTTGAGTTAGGTTATTCTATTTTTTTTAATTATTTTCAAAATCGTACTCATTTACGAAATATGTTACACTAATAATTAAAAATCGAGATCACCTCGATTGGAGACAGAAACAAAACATTTCTCGTGGAAATAACGGACCAAAACAGATAAACATTTGTTAACAGTGGACTTTACAAAGAATATCATAGCCAGATGTTGGGTAGGATCGTGAGATGCCACATCCCTTAGAGAACGTAGGGAACAAAACGTTTTTTATAAGATGGGTCAAGTTGTAACCTTATTTTTGAGTTGGTCAGGTTGACCCGATAAAAAAAAAAAAGTCAACCTGCCTAACCCTATAATTTCGATCGAGTGGTCAAGATTGATCGAATTCTCATATTATAAGAACACTCGGAGGTAGATATTGAGTGAACGGGTAAGATTGAATTATAAAAATTGAAAAGAATCAAAATTGGATGAGTCAATTTTATACCAAAAATTGTTTGCCACAAGTTTCAATGAGGAGAAAAGGTCAATGAAAGGAGTCGCCTTCAATTGGCCCATGAAGAAACCTTCTAGAAGGGACTATCATTTATTTTATTTTATTTTATTATTATAAACACAAAACAAAACCTCCCATTGCAAATAACACAGAAAAAGACAAATTAAGATCTATTTTTTTATTTTATTTAAATATTTGACGTAATTACGAATATAAGATAATAAAAACAATACATTTTTATTAACCCCTATTTTCAAATTTACACATAAAATATATAATATGGAAAATAAATCCATTTAAATCAAAATTAAAATTAAAATATCAATTACGTGCGAAATTTAAAATTGTGATTTTTTAACCATATTTATCGTTTATTTCAACTCATGTTAGTGTCACGCTGTGTAACACATCAATATAATTACAAGTTATCAAAATACTATTTAAAAAATATATTAAAATAAATATTTCAAAAAATGAGTAAAATAAAATTATAAAATATTAAAAATTATCAATATTTTATTCATTAATTAGATATAGTCGTCCTCGCTCTCGATCCCACCCAATCCTTACCTCACCCGCTTCGCTATATATATATATATATATTTCAAAACTAAGATATGAAATTAAAATTTTATCATAATTTTTAAAATTTTTAAAATTATATTATTATATAGTATTTTTGTTTATGAAATATAATTAAATTTATTATAATATTTACATTTTTCTAATAAAAATAACATTATGTATTAAAATTTAATATCTTTTTTTAAAAGTGAAAAAAAAACTAGCTCGAGAATTGATATCAACCATGAAAATAAACGAAAATTGAAATAAGAGGCAGAGACGTGTCAACTTCTCCCTACCTGATAGTTATATATATGCTGTAAGCCGTTGTTGTTGTCTTTTTGCTTGCATCGCATATAACACCAATTTTTATCTTTCAAAATCTCTTTGCACCTATTTTCTAAAACTTTCTTCTTGAACCGGAGTTAGAGGCTCGAGCATACTTCGCTATGGGTGTGAAGTGAGTGTTGCACAATCGTAAGTCCGTTGCTATCAAAGTACGATTGTGACAAGTAGTAGTCATATCCTCCTATAGTATATTTTGAGGCATTTTTGCCTAGGCGGGTGTAGACGTGATTTTGGTGAATAGTCATACACCCCTATATTGACTCGATATGACATGGTAAAGGCCTATCTAAGATGAAAGCATGAAAAAGAGATTTGGAACCAGCATGCAACCATGGACAACATGCCTTTGACAAACATGACCGTGATATTCTCCCCCACTCAATTGGTTGACGTCCCTGTCGATCGATTCGAACAAGCAAGACTAGAACATCTGTCATGCGGCCATAAGCAACATGGTTCGAACAAGCATGATATGACATTCTCCCTGTCAACTGACTCAGACAAGCAAGACAGGACATACGTGATCAGGTCCTATGGGATTTTTCAACACAAAATTGAAATATTAATGGAAACAAAAAGAAAAAATTATAAATAAAGTGAAATTTGTTAGCTGTAGAGATAGGAATCTGAGTCAAAGCACCGGCATGTCCACGTGCATTGCTACGCGCATTCCCATACGTGGAAATTACAAAAATAAAATAAAAAATAAAATTATATTTTTGAAATTACAGAAAAAAAAAATAATAAATAAATAAATTATCAGTTGTATTTTTAACTGTCAAAAAGCCACCAGTGCTTCAAAAAATTCCACTCTCGATTTCTCCCTAATTTCTCTCTCTCCGCCCTCTCAAATTCCTTTTGCATCGGATTCTTCCATTTCCGTTCTCATTTTCACAGATTTTTCTCTCCGTGATTCCAGTCGCCGGAATACCCTCCGCCCTCTGCTATGGACCGAGGCGGCCCACCCCCTCCTGCACCCACCGTCGTCAACAGTGGCTCCGGAACTGGTGCCCTTCGGATCCAACATTCAAGAAGATTGCCCGATTTCCTTCAGAGCGTTAATCTCAAGTACGTCAAATTAGGGTACCACTACTTGATTTCTAATCTGTTAACCTTATGTATTGTTCCTTTAATTGCGGTTACCTTAATCGAGGCTTCGCAAATGAATCTCGATGATGTTCGTCAGCTTTGGATTCATCTCCAGTACAATTTGGTTAGCGTCATTATTTGCTCCGCCGTCATGGTTTTCGGATTGACGGTTTATACTATGACTCGTCCTCGTCCTGTTTATCTTGTTGATTATTCCTGTTATCGCCCTGCTGATGACCTTAAGGCTCCATTTCATCGATTCATGGAGCATTCTAGGCTTACAGGGGACTTTGATGAGTCCTCCCTCGAGTTCCAGCGCAAGATTTTGGAGCGCTCTGGACTCGGTGAGGAAACTTACGTTCCTGAAGCTATGCACTTCATTCCTCCTCGCCCGTCCATGGCCGCGGCTAGAGAGGAGGCTGAACAGGTCATGTTTGGTGCTTTGGACAAACTGTTTGCTAATACCTGTGTTAAACCTAAGGATATTGGTATTCTCGTTGTGAATTGCAGCTTGTTTAACCCCACGCCTTCTCTATCTGCTATGATTGTTAATAAGTATAAATTGAGGGGTAATATCAGGAGCTTCAATTTAGGTGGAATGGGTTGTAGTGCTGGGGTTATAGCTGTTGATCTTGCTAAGGATTTGTTGCAAGTTCATAGGAATACTTTAGCTGTTGTTGTGAGTACTGAAAACATTACTCAGAATTGGTATTTTGGGAATAAGAAGTCTATGTTAATTCCTAATTGCCTGTTTCGAGTCGGTGGTTCTGCTGTTTTACTGTCCAACAAGTCTGCTGATAGAAGACGAGCTAAGTATAGGCTTATTCATGTTGTGAGGACCCATCGCGGAGCTGATGATAAGGCTTTTCGATGTGTCTATCAGGAGCAGGACGACATCGGTAAAACCGGCGTGTCACTGTCCAAAGATTTGATGGCAATTGCTGGAGGAGCTTTGAAAACAAACATAACCACACTGGGTCCACTTGTGCTCCCAATTAGTGAACAACTTTTGTTCTTTGCAACCCTGTTGTTAAAGAAGTTCTTTAATGGAAGTATGAAGCCATATATCCCTGATTTCAAGCTTGCATTCGACCATTTCTGCATACACGCTGGTGGGCGAGCTGTGATCGATGAACTGGAAAAGAATTTGCAGCTATTGCCTCTTCATGTCGAGGCTTCTCGTATGACCCTTCACCGATTTGGAAATACTTCATCGAGTTCGATTTGGTATGAATTGTCCTACATAGAATCCAAAGGGAGGATGCATAAAGGCAACCGTGTGTGGCAGATTGCCTTTGGAAGTGGCTTCAAATGTAATAGTGCAGTGTGGGAAGCTCTCAGGAATGTGAGGCCATCTCAATCTAGTCCATGGGAAGACTGCATTGATAACTATCCTGTTAAGTTAGATGCTTAAGACTGCATTGACATCTATCCTGTTAAGTTAGGTTCTTAGATCCATAAGAATGTTTGAAAATCGATTCGGGTTATTGCTTCTTGACTATCGTCTACCTCGTCTCCTGATGGTTATCCTTTATTTGCTTATAGTCTGCATCTAGGAACGTTTATTGAGTTATGCGTCTTCTTCCAGAGTTTTCAGTTTGCATCAGGTTGTTTATGTCGAGATTGCCCGCGTCGCGTAATCTGATGCTTGTTCGTCGAGTTAGAGAGGAGATTCAGTCACGACCATGATGGTTTTCCTTCTCTTATTGCAAAAAAACTCGCTTTTAGGATGAAAATTTGTTCCTGCTCCATACTAAGAGGATTCTGCAGTGCAATTTGTATCTCTGGTAAAATTTGCTTCCCTCTAAACCATTTGATTGCTTTGAGCTTTATGTTCTAACTTTTGCCTTAAAACTTTTTCTCTCTATCTGTTTTATATTTTAGAGATGACATTCTTTTCCTTTTTTCTTTTTAGTCTTAACTCGAAATACCGGAAGGGGTGGTAGTTCTTTTTCTCGTTCTTGAAGTGATTCAAATTGAATGATGAATCCATTTCTTCGATTCTTTGCCAATAAATAAGAATTACAAGATCTGTGATATTAGATTGACCCGAACATAGATTTGGATTAAATTTGGAATAATTTTATTTTTACTAGAGAGATTCATTCCGACCATATAAATATTTTGTCTCACTCTTTCAAATCTATATTTGGTAGTAAAATTAGAAATTAGATTTCAATTTAAACAATGGGTCTTAATGTATTTTATAATATGTTTATAAACTATATATTATAATAATCATTTTACTTTATCATCTAACTTATAATATATAAAGTTATTTATTTATTTATTTTAGAATGACATTTGATGTTATATACTTTTGGAGCATTATGAAGGTCAATTGCTTGCAACTTGATTATCAATTTTTTAATAAAAGAATTTGAAAATGAAAATCAAATTGACCTTTTCTTTTACCAAATCAATTTGACTCTGATTGATAAGACTAAAAGATAAACTACAAATGGTAAAGTTTAGACTTTTATGAAAAGTAATTAAAATTGTTTGATATTTCATTATTTTGGTTTGAAAAAATAAAAAAAGTCTATTTTGTCTATTTTATTAATGATTGATTTTGTTTTAATGAAGCTAAATTATATTGAAAATGAAAATGAAACTAAAATTTATTTATTTATTTATCCATTAAACATGCTTTGAGAAAATGTCTGGAATTTGGAAATTGTATTTAAATTAAGTGTATTTATAAATAACTTACCAAGTTTTATAAAATAGATTTTTTTTTTTTTTTTTTTTTTTTTTTTTTTTTTTTTTTTTTTTGAAATTGAGGATTTGAATNTTTTTAAAATTTTTATACGTTCTCGAATAATTTTTAAAATTTTTAGATTAAATAAATAAAGTACGAAGAATGTTTTTTAAATAAAGTACAAAATTTAAATATATTTAATTCAGAATTATGTTGTTTTGTTTGGTTAATTTAATTCGTGAATTTTTAAATTAGGTTATATATAGTTGGTGAGTGTTAGGTTTCTATGTGAGTTTATATTTTTGCTAAATAATTGATTAGAAAAATTAGGTAATAATTAAAATATGTTTTATTCAAATTTAGACATTAAAACATTATTATAAAATTTGTTTTATTCAACTTTAATTTATTTTATTTATCCATAGGAATATAATAATGCCGTTTTAGGTACTTAATTTTCTTTCAAAATAATCATTTTAATATCAGCAAACAAAAAAAAAAAAAAAAAATAACAATTTTTAGGGAAAAAAAAATCATATTTGTCCAAAAGGTCGTTGCTTATGGCTGCATGTCAAATGTCTCGGTCATGCTTGTCTATGACGTGTTGTCTATGGTCGTATACCCATTCCAAACCCCATTTTACCTAACCATTTACTATTTCATGTTGTGTCAAGAAGTGTATGACCAGTCACCAAAATCATATCTACATTCGTCAGGGCTAAATGCTCCAAAATGTACTATAAAAGCATGTGAGACTAATTGTCAATTCTTCTCACTCACTATATATAATATCAAAGTCGTTGTTATTGCCTATTCGCTTTTAGTTATAACATTACTTTCTTTAAAATTGTTTTCAACGCATTTCAGTCACGTTTTCTAAAACATTTGTTTCATCACAAGACTCGAGAGGCTTGAACATCGTTAATATTGTTTGTGAAGTGCGAATTCCCACTATAACAAGAGTGTGATTGTGACACTCTACAACCATTGTTAGCGACCGTCTCTAGTAGCAAAACCTTAAAAAACGAGCAACTCTTTTGACGACCATCGTCATATGACCGTTCATAGCGATTTAAATGCACTTCGTCGTTTATAATAATTTGACATTAATACCCCTTTCAATTCCAATTTCAACTCATAATCATCTCTTTTGCTTTTGTGGGCCTCTTCAATGCAATCGCAATCCGCCTCCCTTCCCCTGTTCCTGGTGTTCTTCCTCTTCTTCTTCTTCAACCTTTCCCTTACCCCTTTTTTTGCTGTTTATTTGATGGGAAAGAAAAAAACCCAGAAAACCAAGCAGATTTCAGTCGCCATAGCTGAAACTTCCACCTCCAAATTACCCGATGACGGCGGCGGCCACGGCGGTGGTCAATCTGAACAGCCCAGAAAGAGAGGCCGACCTCGTAAAGTTCTCGATGAGCCACCGGATGACAAGAAACTACTACCACCGCCAGCGGCGGATGTTGCGGATAAACCGCTGCAGAAGAAGGGTAAAACCACCGGAGATGAGCCGCCGATTTCCATGGAAGGAGCTTCGAAGCAACAAGAATCGGAAGAACCCAAATCAGGAGATGGTTCGAGAAGCAGAGGAAGGAGGAAGAACAAACCCAGAAAAAGTAGCTAACGGAGCAATCGATTTGATGGGGTTTTCAGTATTGGTTTTGGATTTTGTTAATTTGTTGATCTTTGTTCTTGAAAAATTAGCCAAAAAATCACTGTTGATACCATTTGTGATTGATGTATCTATCCATTGTAGATTGAAAAAATTTGACGCTATGCGATTCGGGCTCGGGATGGTATCACGATACTCACTAGCACGGGCTTATTTTTCTTTCTAGGTTATTTAAGGGACGAACGAGATTAGATACTCTAATAGTCTATGTGGTAAACAAGTGTTCGCCATTAGTCATGGTATTCATTCTCGTTCTGCTATTGGAATCACTTCGCTATGTTGTAACGGCCTAAGCTCATCATTAGTTGATATTGTCTTATTTGGACTTTCTTTTCGGGCTTACTCTCAAGGCTTTAAGGGTGTTCTCGTTCTCGTTCTGTTCTTGGAATCACCCATACGCTAATTTAGTTTATATGTGTCATCCAACAAAACTTAAGAAAAGGTGGCTTGGGTTATTCGACACTTCAAATAATTTTATCTAGCCGAGCTAACTATGCAGCATCGAGGGAAGAGATTGAATGTAGAGCCCACTAATGTTTTAGCCCTAAACCGAGCTAACTACTCAGCATCGAGGGAAGAGATTGAATGTAGAGCCCACTCGTGATTTAGCCCTAAAGCAACTAACTACTCAACATCGAGGGAAGAGATTGGATGTGGAGCCCACTCGTGATTTAGCCCTAAAGCAACTAACTACTCAACATCGAGGGAAGAGATTGGATGTGGAGCCCACTCGTGATTTAGCCCTAAAACAAGCTAACTACTCAACATCGAGAGAAGAGATTGAATGTAAAGCCCACTCATGATTTAGCCCTAAACCGAGCTGACTACTCAGCATCGAGGGAAGAGATTGAATGTAGAGCCCACTCGTGATTTAGCCCTAAAGCAACTAACTACTCAACATCGAGGGAAGAGATTGGATGTGGAGCCCACTCGTGATTTAGCCCTAAAACAAGCTAACTACTCAACATCGAGAGAAGAGATTGAATGTAAAGCCCACTCATGATTTAGCCCTAAACCGAGCTGACTACTCAGCATCGAGGGAAGAGATTGAATGTAGAGCCCACTCGTGATTTAGCCCTAAAGCAACTAACTACTCAACATCGAGGGAAGAGATTGGATGTGGAGCCCACTCGTGATTTAGCCCTAAAACAAGCTAACTACTCAACATCGAGGGAAGAGATTGAATGTGGAGCCCATTCATGGTTTAGCCCTAAACCGAGCTAACTGCTCAGTAGGGAAGAGATTGAATGTGGAGCCCACACGTGATTTAGCCCTCAAACAATCTTTTTTAATATAAGCTTTTATTTTTTAATATAAATTATTAATTCTATTTTTAATATAAATTATTAATCGGTGATGATTCACTCGTGTTAGTTATAAAACAGAGCTGATACACGGTAGTAAATTATTAATGGGTTGGTCTAAATTATAAAAATAAAAATTTGATTAATATAATTTTTAAATGGAAGAAAAAACAACAATAAATAAATAAATAAATAAATAAATAAATAAATTAGTGGAATTTATAAAGGTTTCTCCCTCAATCTCCCTCCGAGTTCCTAGGTCCCATTAATCCAAAATGGGACAGCTCTACGCAGCTTCAACGCTCTATGGCTTGCCCCAAATCCATTTCTTGCTCATTGCTAATGGATAAGATCGGTCTTTTCCTTTCTACGCCCATCTACTTTTCTTCAGATTTTACTTCTCTGGTAAGTTTCCATCATTTTCTTCGGATAATCTCGTGGTTTCTGTTCTCATTTCCGACGCAACTTCTGGATACTGATCGGATATCAATTCCTCGTTTCAAATTGGATTGGTAATCGTTTCTCAGCTAGAGATTTTCCTATTTGTTTGGTGTGGAGGGTACTTGCCGATCGCGCTTGGTTCGGAATCAAACGCTTTGATTGTGTTGCTTGAAATCGATTCGAGAACACTCTTCGAACTAGACTTTCGAGTGGAGAGGGATACCGATAAATAGAGATTTTGAATGCTGGATTTAGCGTGAGTCTATTTTTCTATGTAATTCTGAAGCAATACAGATTATCACGGGTTTCTTGGCCGGCGGTTGGCTCGCGTGATGTGGATTTGTTCGATTTCTTCGAGGCTGGCAGATTCTTGGAGGAAACATTTAGGTCAGAAATTTTGATTTTAGACGTTTGTTCAATTTAATTTCCATTGAAACTCTTTGGATTTGTGACTTTTCTAGGTGTAAATTCATGGTTGGGTGTATCTTTTTTCTGCTAATGGCTTCTGAATGTCCGATTCTGAGGATTTTCTCTTTAGTTTCTTAGTTTATCTCTCTTCAGTTAGGTGTATTTATGTCTTGAATTAACTTCCCCAGGTTAGAAGTATGCTACTCATACGGTTCGGTTGGATACTTGGATGTTATTCAATTGGTGTGGAGTTGGTTATGTCCATTGATGTGAACTTGCCTGAATTGGAACTTCTTTCAGTTTTGATCTTGACTTCGTTTTCCCCCTTATTTTTAGGATTTCTATTCCTGGAATTTACAACTATTTATGAACTTGATTTCCTGACATTACTGTGGTCTGTTTTGGATGAATGCGTATGGTTTTGATCGTTTGAGATTTTGAAACTTTACTTGAAAGAACAGATCAATCTGTTCCTTATTTTGATGATCTTAGCAATATATATGTTTCAGGATTGAGTTGTGAGACAACCTAGATTGACCTTCTGATCCAAAAGTCGAAGCGATGGATGATGAACTTCAGCTTGCAAGATTCGCGCATCGCCAGCCTCGTGTTAAAGCTTACTCATTGCCTTGGCTTGATTTGAGAGTGTTCTATGTTAGGATCAGTAATTTCCAAGTAGACAGCTTGACGCCCGAGTTCCTCACGCTCAACCATATCCCTCTCATCCCGGACACCCTTTTTGAAGTCAATGGCGTTAGGAGTAGTAGTCGCTCGGAGGGAGTCTCTTCCTCTCTGAGGAGAGATAGAGCTGATAAGGAATCAGAAGAAGCTACTTTTGTGACTACTGACCATATAAGGTTTAGTGGAAGTGTAAAATTTGAGGTATATGATAAGGAAGATTTGATTCTTTCTGGGGTTTTGGAGATGTTGGATTCCAATGGTTTATTAGGTGAATCCAAAAGCAATGCAAAGAGGTGGAGCATCATGAGTTGTAAGTCAAAGTTGGGTGGCGGGCTCTTGAAGGGAAAGCAGCATATGATTGGAGGTGAAACCCCGTCCCCGATGATCGACGTTTATATAGCTGGTAGCGTCTCTGGAAGTCCTATCATCTTGACCAAAACTTTGCAGCTAAGCTCCCGAAAGAAGCAGAGTTGGAAATCCATGTTGGACGCCGTTCCGGAGTCTGGGACGCCTGATTCTAATGAAGATCAATTTCCAGAATATGATTTACAGGTACATCACTGATACTCTGAGGTTGGCTTCTTGAGATTTCTATACCCTGTGAGTTTTTGCAGAAAATATGCATGTGTTCATCTTTGTTCTGGATCTATCTGTAGATAAACCACATACAAATATACTATAATTAGATCAAATGCTCGATGATATTATACTGCTAATAGTTGAAAAGGTAAATTTAACTTTGATTCTCTTGCAGTGACTTAGTTAGTAGCTTTTTTGATCAATCGTGATATTCTGCTACTCTGGATTTGAATGTTCAAATTTGTGAGATTCTACCTTAGTTGGGGAGGAGACCGAAACATTCTTTAAGGGTGTGGAAACCTCTCCCTAGCTGACGACTTTTGAAGGGAAAGTCCAAAAATGACAATATTTGCTAGCGGTGAGCTTGAACTGTTACGAATGGTTTCAGACCCAGACACTGGAGGGTATGCCATCGAGAACACTGGGACTCGAAAGGAGATCCCACATCGATGGTAGAGAGGAACGAGTGCTAACGAGGATGCTGGGTCTTGAAGAGAGGTGGATTGTGAGATCTCACATTGATTGGTGAGGGAAATGAGTTTCAGCGTGCCCTTTGAAGAGGGTGGATTGTGAGGCCCCACATCGGTTGGGGAGGAGAACGAAACATTTATAAAGGTGGAAACCTCTCTCCTAGCAGACGTTTTAAAAACTTTTGAGAAGTCCAAGGAAACAATATCTGCTAGCCTTAAGTTTCCATTGCTCCAGACATTTATGTAATAATATTATCGGATAATGGATCATGGGGTTGTCCTGAAATGAAATGTCCATTTACTTGTGTTGTAGGCAACAGAATATGGGAGATACAAACAGGACATTGACAACAGCGACGATTACAGCAACATGTACTGGAAGAGGAGAGAATATTTAGACGGTGAAGATGGTGAACTCTCCTGGTTCAATGCAGGTGTGAGAGTTGGTGTTGGTATAGGGCTCGGTGTTTGTGTCGGTATTGGTGTAGGAGTTGGTTTGCTCGTCCGTACCTACCGAGCCACTACTCGGAACATCACGAGGCGATTCGTTTGAAGTCTGTCCTGTTTTTTTTGCAGAGAAACTTGTGTAGCTGAAATTTTGATGGTGGAAAACTTGGATGTTTGAAGAGAGTGATAGAACGTTATTTTACTTGTTTGTCTGTCACCATTTGTAAAATTGATCATATAGAACATAGAGAGATCTTTTGAGTACCGTGCAGTGTTCATTAAAGCATATGTGGTTTGAATTCAACTAATTTAAATTGTAATTTTGTAAAAGATATATTGAAATTAAGTTGTAAATAGAGATGTTCACGGTGTTCGTTGCCGTTTTCATCTTCTATTTCAATTCTCATTCTTACCACGTTACTTGTCCTGCATTATATTAGCACATCTCTGGTTGATCAATCGCACTTTTGTTGGCAGCGGACTTGTGATTTTGTTGGCAGCGGACTTGTGATTGTGCAACACTCATTTTTCCGCAACAAGTGAGTTAAGCGAATTCGGCCAAGCGACATATGTCGCATGCTCGAGCCTCAAACTTCAATTTAAGAGAAGGTTTTAGTAAAATGAAGATTCGAAAGAGATAATATTGTGACTAGTAAAATTTAATTCAATGTTTTAAAATAAATAAATAGGTTTTTTTACTCAGATTTAATATTTTATGATTTTTTAATTGAATTTATAATTTGAACAATTATATTAATTCTAAAAAAATGTAATTCTATTATGAAGATATCTGAGATTTTGGGTTCGATTTTCGAGAATGGAAACCATTTTTTAGCTATTTATTTCTGCCCCTAACTTTCGACGACGCATCGAATAACCCCAAACGACAAAACGAAAGGCTCGGGATGTCCGAATAGCATCAAATTCGCGCCCTTTCTCTCTCCACGTGACCTCCCAACGCCCATCTGACGTGGCACTTCCAACCCGAAAGCCCACAGACCTCCACACATCACTTACCATGGTTTCGCTCTTCGAAACTCAAAACTAAATTCTTTTCTCTTTCTAATTCAGGCGGCATTTTCCTCTCTCTCTCTCTCTCTCAGGTTCTTTCAGCCTTCTTCATCTTTTTCTCATTTAAATTTCTAGCTCGGAATCGAACCTGATCTTTGTTCTTTTTTGTTAATCTTCTTCGTATATCCTTTACGCATTCCAATCCTCTGTTCTTCTTTTTCTTTTCCGAATAAGAATCTTTCCGTTTGTTTTGATTCATCTGCTGCTTTTTGATCTGGAAATTGTAGGAGGAAGTTTGGTATTTTGAATTTTGTGCTCCATTTTTGCTCGTTTTGGGTTCTGAATACTGTCTAATCTTGTGAGAACTATCGATCGTACTAAGAAAAAGATATTGATTTTCTATTTTTCTCTAGTCAGGTTTGTTACTGAGATTACGAAGGTAACGATTGTTGCAGGTGATTTTGATTATTTGGAATGGCTTCTTCCACTCTTATCTCTGAATCCGAGGCGTGGAAGAACCTGAAGGTACTTGGTTGGTGGGTCTGAAGTTGATTTTAAGCTTGTTATGTGCTATCATAATGCTGAACCTTGTATTGGCTTAGGCTCATGTTGGGGACATTGACAAGACCCATTTGCGTGATTTGATGAGCGATGCTGCTAGATGCAAATCCTTGATGGTGTATGATGATCGTAGCTTTTTTTTCTTTTTTTCTTTTCCCTGGAGTCTTTGATTGATATTTATACCATTTCTTGGTTCGATCTTTGTTGATTATACCTAGATGCGCTTGGTATTTTTTAATTTGATAGCAATTTCATTGATGATTTATGTTTTTGTTAGTGAGTACGATGGATTGTTGTTGGATTATTCTCGACAACGGGCCACCCTTGACACCATTGGAAAGCTATTCAAGTTGGCAGAGGTGGGTTTTGTTCGTTGTTATTACTGTATATTGGAAAGTGTTGTTCTCTAATGACTTTTTCCCTTTCGTCCAATTCAGGCGGCGAATCTCAAGGAAAAAATTAATCGGATGTTCAATGGTGAACATGTAAGTGCAGGTTTTCTTTTCATTTCCAATTCGTGTTAATAATGTCAGGGAATCATTAGTAATTATCTAGTATTTTCTTTTCATTAGGAAGCAAATTTTGACATTTATGTCTTATTTCTGCTAGAAAAAACATAGAAGCAGCCTTGTTCAAGAGTGTCTAAAATCTGTCATCAAGAATTTAACATTACAAAAAATAGAAGATCATTGTTCTTTCTATCCTCACTTTTTGTGGCTTGTAGATAAACAGCACTGAAAACAGGGCAGTGCTGCATGTTGCTCTTCGTGCTTCAAGAGATGCAACAATACAGAGCGACGGAAAGAATGTTGTGCCTGATGTTTGGAAAGTTCTTGATAAGATACAGGAGTTCTCTGAGAGAGTTCGCAATGGTTCTTGGGTATACAGCTTGCCTTATTGTTTGGCCTAATACTTTTTTCACTTCTAATTTGCAAGTTTTGGTAGGTTGGAGCCACAGGAAAACCTCTGAAGGATGTTGTTGCAATTGGCATTGGTGGCAGCTTCTTGGGGCCTCTGTTTGTGCATACTGCACTTCAAACAGGTTGAAAAAATATTACTTCCTCTTATATATTTACTATTGTAGTTCAACGAGGAGATCTTGACTCATTCAACAAGTTCCTTTGAGTAAAATCATCTCCCAAGTCTTGACGCATTCAATTGGTTCCTTTCAATTGTTTTTTAACTTTATGACTAAGTAAAGCTTAAATAGTACATTGTCCTTGGTATTTACAGATCCAGAGGCTATTAAGTCTGCAGAAGGGCGTCAGTTACGTTTGTAAGTACTCTGTGACACAATCATCCTTAGAGAGCCCGGGGATTTCATCTTGTCTGAAAAGTTGTAATTTTCAGAAACTAAAGAACTAACTAGTCAATAGATGAATATTCATTAATTAAATGATTTAGAATAGCATTTTGAAAGAAGAAATGGATTGAAGCATGTCAATTTGCTATCTTGAAAGAAACAGGCCCCTACTGCATTGGGTTGGTTATGCCCAGATGCAACAGTCTTCCACTAAATCTCAGACCACTTGTATTTTTAAAAATGTGAGTAGAAGTGTTGGGGTTTTCATAACTTTGTGAGATGAAAAAGCTCATTCTTGTTGAATTGATAAAACGATCTCTGTAGATGGCAAAGAGACAATTGACATTTTCTTCCGTATATGGTTTATATAATTTAAAGCTATTTTGTTTTTTATTTAAAATATCATTTTAAAATACATCCTTGGAAACTTCCGTTTACTTGAGTGAATAGAAACATGTTTTTGTTTTTGTTTTTTTTTTCTCTCTTCTTTCACTCTATATTTGTACCTGCATGTCATTTCATCTTCGTCGATATTTTATTTTCTATGCTCTAAAAGAAATTTCAAGAAGACTTCCGGCTGGATGTATTGCTTACGAGGACATTGTTATATTATTGGTTGGTTGATGGGTTGGTATTATAATAGCAGTTTATGGCCATTTAAGCTGGTTGATATGATAATTAAGATTTGTGGTTTTGCAATTTCACTATTTTGTGCCACTGGGAATCAGGGTAAAAGAGTTCATCATT
This sequence comes from Cucurbita maxima, assembly GCF_002738345.1. NCBI lineage: Eukaryota > Viridiplantae > Streptophyta > Magnoliopsida > Cucurbitales > Cucurbitaceae > Cucurbita > Cucurbita maxima. The sequence goes on from NW_019272038.1 coordinate 2,487,142, forward strand.
TCTATGCTTTGCTTGCAGTCTTGCTAATGTGGATCCCATTGATGTGGCGAGAAATATCACTGGTTTAAGCCCTGAAACTACTTTGGGTAGGTTCTTTATTCATTGAACAGTTCTTTTCTTCTAGAGGATTATCATTCTATCTTCTACTTTCCATAAATACCGACTTTATTTGTTTTTACTTGTTAAATATGTATGCAGTTGTGGTTGTTTCAAAGACTTTTACCACTGCTGAAACTATGTTAAATGCCCGGACTCTAAGGGAGTGGATTTCTGCTGCTCTTGGGTTAGTAAAGTCACCTACTATGTTATTGTTTTGTTTGTTTTGGCATTTCTGCTTCATCCAGGCAATGCTTGGTGTAGCTTTGTAGATAGATTTGTGAGGTCCAAATGGTTCTTTTTAAATTGTGCTGGCCTGAGACATGATAAATCTGGACGTCTATTAAGTGTTAATTATTCACAAACCACCTATCTATTTCGGTATCTTTTAAAATGGTTTAGTACTTAGACAAATTGAGACAGAATATCTTTTCCCTGGTTTCATGGAAATATAAGTATCATCTTGCCATTTCCTCATAGATGAAACCTGGATCATGACATGTTTTTTATCCCAGGCCTTCAGCTGTTGCAAAGCATATTGTAGCAGTTAGCACAAACCTCCCGGTATGAACGTTTCTTGATTATTTAGTACTGTTGGATGAGAACTGTGGCACCTCTATGCTTGATAACTCACTTGCATGTTATTTTTCTCAGACATTTGTTTAGTTGAAGCACTACTGATTATGGGATGGATGTTCATGCTGTTCGATTTATGTGCTCGTTCCTTACCTGCAGCCTTTTCATTAAACATCTTTCAAGTCCACACTTCTATGTGTGGAAATTATTTATTCGTTCCTCATTGTCACCGGATTAGCATATCATGGAGGACATGTTTTAGTGTTTTGTTACGTGAAACATGTATCGAGTCCAATAGCCTTTTGGAGATTAAGCTTGATGTGAAAATAAAGTATGGGCTTCAGTGAGGTGAGAGTGAGACATAATATCTAAAAGATATAAAAAAAAATTAATGCTACAAAGTATGAGTTAGTGAAAATAGCTAAATATGTGAGCTTGTTTAGGAATCCGTGTTTAAAATAATCACCTTGGAAATTTTCTTCCTAGTATTAGAAAAGGAGAAAAAGAAACAAGGTGAGGCAAATTTGTGCTGTGTGCCAGTGTTGAGATGGGGTCCCTTTACCTCATATGAGGAAGGGCACCCTTGGTGCGCCTTTTAACACATTGATTTTTGTTATATCTCACCCCATCCTCGTATTAACATGTATAATTCTCATTTTCCTTGTGCTGTTTCCCACCTTCTCCCATTGATTTTCAGCACTATTCTTGATTCATGATTTTTCTGGTTCATTTGCTCCTCCTTGGGGTTTAATAATGCATATGGTTTTGTTTCTTACTTAAATTTTTGTGGCTTCACCATTTCCAGCTTGTAGAGAAGTTTGGTATTGATCCTAACAATGCCTTTGCATTCTGGGACTGGGTCGGTGGACGGTATAGTGGTAAAATTTCTTGCTCATTTGAAATTCTTACGTGGCTTATATACTTTTAATTGGCTATCTCACAATGAAACAGTTAAAAGTGAGAAGTTTGAATTCAGTTTGCAGTGCTGTAGGAGTGTTGCCTTTGTCTCTTCAATATGGCTTCTCAGTTGTAGAAAAGTATGGTTCCTTGTTAATATAGTTTTACCTCTTGTTATTTTCCACATGGATAATATTGTGTACGATGAAACCCAATCCATTCATCCTTTCAAGTTTCTGTGTCTGTTTAGTGAGCTAAGTGCATATAGAATTTGATCGAAAAAGATCTGTATTTAAACAAAACTAATTCTCCGACGATAGGCTATATCTATGTTCATAATCTAGAGTTTCATAGCTATTTTCCCAACGAGTTACTTCAAGTGCTTACAACACTGGGATTATAATGAAAACTTGTTCGAAAATTTAGTGCGCCATTTAAGTCGCTTAATAAGTGTAAAAGAATACATTGTTTTCTGATCTGAAAAGTGAATATACACCTAGATGTCTAAGATGTATTTCTTTCCTACAGATTCTTGAAGGGAGCTTCAAGCATTGACCAGCATTTCTACTCCTCACCTTTTGAGAAAAATATTCCAGTAAGTATCGATGAATCTAAACAAAGTAAACTTGTTGCAAGTGATAAAGTCCCTACTGCGTTCCTTATTCTTGTGGTTTTGTGCGTTATGGTATTTTTTTTCTGTATGCATTTGGTCAGAGACTCAGAACCTGTAAATCCTTTTATCTACATTATAGTCACTCATTTCCTCGCATTTTTATCATAATTTCTTCAGGTGCTTTTGGGATTGTTGAGCGTCTGGAATGTTTCGTTTCTTGGCCATGCAGCGAGAGTAAGTTCTTGTGATTTTGTTTGTAGCGTTCTCGAGAACATACTCGAAGTTTTGGTTGTCTTTTGTTTTTAATCGATTCTAATAAAATCTATTTCTTCCCAGGCCATCTTACCTTATTCCCAGGCTTTGGAGAAGTTTGCTCCACATATTCAGCAGGCATGCAGCTAAACTCTTTTGAGTGTTCTTTTCAGCGGTAAATTCTAAATGCTCATTCCACTTTACTCCAGGTTAGCATGGAGAGTAATGGCAAGGGTGTTTCAATTGATGGGATTCCACTCCCTTATGAGGCCGGCGAAATTGACTTTGGGGAACCTGGAACTAACGGCCAACACAGTTTTTACCAATTGATTCACCAAGTACGAACTAATCATGTTCACACAAATGATTGTCATTCTGTGATTCGGCATCATGCCGAATCGCTTATATGCTTCTTTCATATTGCCAAAAGCTGTTTTACAGTAAATATCACTTTATGATCCTTGGTTACTAGTTTATTGGAACTAACTATCTTCGAAAATTCCAGGGACGTGTTATTCCTTGCGATTTTATCGGTGTTGTAAAGAGCCAGCAACCTGTTTACTTAAAAGGTATTTGAACCTTGATTTTAGGTCAGTCAACAGATGATTAAAAAGAAAGCCAGAATGTACATTTCTCCCAATAGAGGCTTTCTTCTTGCAATATCTAATTTTCCATTAGTCGCACAGGTGAGGTTGTGAGTAACCATGATGAGCTCATGTCCAACTTTTTTGCACAGCCAGATGCCTTAGCCTATGGGAAGGTTAGTTTCTACACCCTTTTATAAACACTGAAATAATCAATCCTTCTATCATGACAAGCACGCCCATCGAAAAACTGTGGGTGAATTTTGTATTTCATGTGGAGATCGAGTCAGAACTCATCTTGTTCGTTTCGAAATAACTTAGACATCGACTTTTTTTGTAGACTCCCGAACAATTGCGTAAGGAGAATGTTCCAGAGCATCTTATTTCCCACAAGGTGACACACTTGATCTTAACTTGTATCTGTTCTTCAGAGTGGGATCAACAACCTCCTAACTTTATCCCTTTTCTTCAGACATTTTCTGGCAACCGGCCTTCTCTTAGCATTCTTCTTCCATCATTGAATGCTTACAACATTGGTCAGGTATGTTGTCTCTGATAGGCGTTTTCGCTTTATATTCAAAATACCCTCTTTCGAGGTTTCTTCTGCAAATTGCTCTACTGATACTATGGCCAACTATATTTAATCCCTAGTTGCTTGCGATCTACGAGCATAGAATTGCTGTAGAAGGTTTCGTTTGGGGCATCAATTCGTTTGACCAGTGGGGAGTTGAATTGGGCAAGGTACGCTTTTTCAGGAGATCATAAAGCTTATCGAAAAGAAAGAAGTTCCTTCCCTTTTCCTGAAACACTAACGAAATCGTGGTCCATGAATTGCCATTAACTTAGCATTGCAATGACTTGTGTGAATGCAGTCGCTTGCTACCCAGGTCCGAAAGCAACTGAATGCATCTCGAACAAAGGGAGAATCGATCGAAGGCTTTAACCACAGTACAACAACATTGATGAAAAGATATCTAGAGGTATGATTACTCAACAAAGTGATGCTAAAGTTTTGGTCGTGAACTTTACTCATGATGTCAGGCTTGTGAATGAAGCTCATGAATGCCTGCCCATAATTAACCCTTGCTGTATCTAAAAGCTTTTATGATGTTGTCGTGTCTTATTTTGCAGGCAAGTTCGGATGTCCCATCTGATCTTCCCACCCTTCTACCTAGAATTTAACTGCGCTGATGGCTAATAATTTTGATATCAAATAACCTAAACCAATCATACACTTCCTCCTCTGTTGCTCTCAGTTTATGCTGAGTGACTCGTTCTTGATGACCCAACTCTTAATAAACCATGTTTCAAACGTTTGTCTCAAGAAAATTTGCTTCATTATGCAGGCAGGTTCATTCCATGTTGTCATCTAATGTGGACGAGAGCTGATTTACCAATTTTATTGAATGTGATTATGGTGGAAAGGACTAAATTTTTAAATTTTGGAAGTCTAGGAAGACGAGTAGGGGTGTTAAGAACTGAACGAACCGGTTTGGTTTCGACGTGAATTCAACCAAAAATGGTTTGGTTTGTCCTCGTTTGCCTTGGCTCAAATTGACACATGCTTTCTTAGGTTTGAACTTCTTCATTTGTGTGTTGTCGTCTACATTTGTCTTTAATTTGCTCGACGCTTGTCTCTACTATGTCATACATTTGTCCTCGAATTTGTTTGTCCTATCTTTCAATCTCACTTTTTCTTTGTTGTTGTTCGATCTCCCTCTTTGTATGTTTGTGTTTGTGTCACCATTGTCAACCCTCTCTCTCTCTTAGCTCGTGCTCACCTTGCCGTCATTCAATCTCCTTCAATAACAACGTTGAGTTGGTTTTTCGGTCATGGGTGATTTTGTTACTAGTGGGTTTGTTTTATGCTCTAAAATCTCGTAGTCAATAATTTATTTGATAAAAAAATTATTTTGATTATTTTATTTGTAATATAACATTATCCATTTATGAAAAATTATAAGTTATTAGTGTCATCTTGAACAATATGACAACTCATTAGGTGGTTGACGTATTATAATATCATATTCAATGAAGAGCTTAAACAATATAGTATATGGATAAAGTCAAATGTCTTCGGGTAATACTATTTATGAGATGAAATTCATTCCTTCTTGAGAGAAAGTAGACGAGTAGTTTCCTTAACTACTGATTTCAGGTCTCAAATAATTCAACTTGTCCTACGATCCAAAGTATAGACCTATAGTTATTAAATGAAAATCAATTAATTAAAGAGTTTAAATAATTCATTTTGTACCGGTAAAACTTATATGAACATTCAAATTAATATTTTATATTTTAAATATAAAAGAGAAAAATATATATAAAGGATTCTCAAAAGAGATTTGATTAATTGATCCAAACACGACTAAAATATTCGAGATAGATTTCGTGACATGTCATCTACAACATAAAATATACGAGCTAAACCAAAATAGCTAAATATCGTTCATCGAGGACAAATTCGTAAACAAAAACATACTCTTAAATTAAGTTTTCTGTGCGTTGGTTATGAACAGCTAAACCACAAATTCCAACTTGGGAGTAATTATGGACAAAAGAATCAAAGTCGAAAGCACAGAGAATGGCTAAATAGCTTCAAATAGAATTTGTGGGACAAGATTCGACCCCAAAATGGCCACAACTTGCCTCAGACCTAACCGAGCCCAATGGGGTCGAGTTCACGTGGGCGTGCACTTCACATGTCCACGACCCAATAATCACATGCATGAGCTTAATCAATTTTTCTCTTAACTCTATTTGAAAGAAGGAGAGAAACTCTCGGTCGATCCTCACGTAAATATATTACGAAAATGCCATCAAAGGTTACTTGACTTAATCCTCACTTTCTATACCTAAAATCTACACTTTTAAATCTCGAACTTACACATTGGAATGTAGTGTGACAAGTACCACATCGCACAATTTTTATTATTTTGCAGGTCACACGTATACTTTCAATAAAAATTTAAAATTAATTATTTATTGTTTTGAAAATCGTGTCAATTAGTAATTTTTCTATAAAATTTGAAAATATAAATTATTATTATTATTTATCAGTATAGGTTAATTTGTGATTTTTTTGGGAGTAATTAAAATTATTTAAAATAAAATGGACTAAAATAATATTTTAATTAAAATAAATGGATTAAAATGGTATTATATATATATATATATAATGAGTCGGGGGGACGACATGTCGTTGCCACTTAACCTAACGCCGTTTTCTCTGTCAATTGGTTTCGTTTATATTCTCACTGCAACTCAATTTTTGGCCTTTCACCTTGTTCTAAACGCAATCATCAGCGAAGGAAAAGAAAAAGGGTTTTCTTTGTTCTCTCCCGCCCTCTTTCTCTCTCTCTCTCTCTCTCTCTCTCTCTCTCTGTTCCTTCTCTGCAACTTTCTACCGATCATCCATGGCTGGCCGCTTTGAGTTTGGTTCTCGTCCTAATCTCTCTGTTTCCAGTCCTCTCCATGCCGCCAATGGTATTTTTCTCTCTAATTTTACTTACTTTGAGCTCCGCCTTCCCCTTTTTAATCATCTCATTTCTTGGTTGCGTTCTTGGGGTTTTGTACTGTTTAGCTTATCCTAGCTGACGGCTTCTCACCGGCTGGATGTTTTTGGTTTAATGTTGTCTTGTGGATGACGGCTTCTGCACTGATGTGAGTTAGGGCTTTTGAGTATTTCGATAATGGTATCGAGTTTTTTGGGTTGCATTTTTTTTTTTTTTTTTTTTTTTTTTTTTTTTTTTTTTTTTTTTTTTTTTTTTTTTTTTTTTTTTTTTTTTTTTTTTTTT
>NW_019272038.1:2494047-2598578 GCF_002738345.1 Cucurbita maxima
TTTTTTTTTTTTTTTTTTTTTTTTTTTTTTTTTGCTTGTGGGTCGAATGATTGAAGGAGTTTGAATGCTATTGGTCATTGTTGATTTTGAGATTTGGCTCTTGGTTGTAGATTTCTGTCCTTTTATTTTTGTCTTGGTTTTTCTTTTATTGAGGTTAATGAAATTTGGACTTGGAGAACTGAAGTTGGAAGTTACTGTTTTTCTAAAGCTATTTGTACGCGTTGATTACAGAATTTGGGTTGATATTAATCACTTGGATTTTAGATGAGAACTTGCATTTTTTTTTATGCAAATCGTCAATCCTGTTGGTGCACGTTTGCTGAAGGATCTGTAAATTTCCGTGTCCCTCCTTGCTATCCATACGAGTTGGGACTGTAAAATGCGCGACTGATAGTGAATATTGGTGTTCTTCGACGCGAGTTCTGGAAAAAAAAAAAAAGAGAAAGAAAAGAAAACACCTCATCTTGATGTAATACACGTGTTGTATGAACAGTGGCATGTGGCGGGATTAAGTTTCAGCTGGAACTAAGCCTTTTCTAATATTTTGTGATGTGTGAAGTTAGTTTTGAAATTTATCTATATGGATGATGTTGCATATGATATGATTCTATTTGAATGAGTTTCAATTGCGGTTTCACAGCTAGAGTCCAACAAAATGATGATTAGTAACTTACTTAAACACTAACTGTTGATACATGTGCCTGCAGCCATTGGACACTTCTTTATAGCAGATGATGCTACTGTTCGGCCATTGGCGGACCCATTTTACTGAATTAAATTTTTTTATTTCGAATTTGGGAAAATGATTTTGATGAAAGTGAGTTGCGTCTACAGTATTGCATGAAAGCCATGTCCTATGGTGCTTCGATTAATTTAAATTGCAAATCTTTTGTAAACTTTTTAAATTGAATGTGACGACTATTTCTGTTTAGCAATTACTGATCATAATGTTGCTTATAAATTATAAAAAATTTTAGGATGCGGGTTGACTAATTTTTTATATATGTTTATGCAGATGTTCAGGGATCTGAAAATCCTATTCCTCTTTCACCACAGTGGCTTCTGCCTAAGCCTGGGGAGAGTAAGCATGGAATTGGAAGTGGGGTGTGTTGTCTGAACTTCGACACTATCATTTATCTATACCGCCATCTGTTTATGATACTTAACTGTAGGGAGATATTTGAGCTTTCAGTTATACAGTGAATCCTCTATTAGTCAGTCATAATATGTTAACGCTAGGTTCATTCCCTGTAATTCCTGATGGTTCATTCCCTATAACTCCTGATGATCTCTCTGGTCCTTCTTAAATCTTTATATTGCAGGAAAACCATTTCAGTCATCAACCTGCTCATGCAAACCGAGTGGACATGATGAAGGGATCAGAGAACTATGAGGATATGAGTGACATACAAAAGAAAAAAGACGTTTTTAGGCCATCCTTGGCTGATACTGAAATTGGTAGGCGTGACCGGTGGCATGACGAAGAAAGAGAAAATAATTCTTCAATGCGTAAAGATCGTTGGAGGGATGGTGAGAAAGAGGTAGGTGATAGTCGTAAGATGGACCGTTGGACTGAAGACTCGTCCACCAAACTCTTTAGAGAATCTCGTCGAGTCCCATCAGAACGCAGGTCTGATTCAAGCAATCGGGATAATGTTCATTATGATCAACGACGTGAGAGCAAATGGAATACACGTTGGGGCCCTGATGATAAGGAAACTGAAGGCTTTCGTGAGAAGCGGGTGGACTCTGGAAGAGATGGTGATTTGCATCTTGATAAAAATTTCTCTCACGTGTCCAATTATGGGAAAAATGACCGGGATGGAGATCATTATCGCCCATGGAGATCTAGTTCCTCTCAGGGTCGAGGTAAGGGAGAACCCCCTCACCATCAGACCCATACTCCAATCAAACAAGTGCCTACATTTTCCCATCGTGGACGTGCAGACAACACACCTCCTACCTTCTCCTCGGGTCGTGGAATCATCAGTTCTGGTGTAAACCCTACAAATAGTATTTATTCATCTTCTAATTCTCTTGGAGCTTCCTCTGAGAGATTTGGAAGAGAGCCTTTCCACTACAAATATAGCAGGACAAAGTTGATCGATGTTTTCAGGACTACCAATCTGACATCACAGCAAACTCTCAAAGATGGATTTGTGCCAGTCCCTACTCTTACGCTGGATGAACCATTGGAGCCTCTTGCTCTTTGTGCACCAACTACAGAAGAAATGGTAAAATGTTGTTAGATACTGTTGTATTTGGAGTATGTACTATAGCTATCTAGCTATTTGAATGGCATCTTTTTTTTTCTTAGAATTTCTTGAAGGGGATTGATAAAGGGGAAATTGTTAGTAGTGGTGTACCTCAAGTATCAAAGGACGTTCGAAACTCATCAGAAAATATGCAGACAAGGCGAACAAAACTTGGTGTTTCACCTTCCCCAGGTCTGAAATGCTTCCTCTTAATTGTTTGATTATGGTATTTGGTTCTGTGTTCTTATTAGAAAAAAGTTGTGGGCTGTGGTTCACTACGAAACCTTGGACCATGTTTTGTGTGAGCAGGAAACAGAGAAGATTTACCTCATGGCTTTGACGATTACAATGATGATAAGGATGATAGCACCGCTAAACCAGGTCACACAAACTATTCTGAGGTCTCTACCGAGAGGCAGGTGCCTTATCGTAGGCCCCAGTCAAAAATTGAAACCATCCAGGAACGCATGGCACATGCTAGTAGCAAGTTCAAATCTGAAGGTATGTTACGCCTTAACTGGGGGATATAAAAAGTTCAGAATTTTACTCTTGCTACCTATTGTTTGATGTGGTCCGAACTGATAGACCCATTGTTGAGAAGATCTTTAGTTGGAGGAGGTTTTCCTAAGCTCCTTTTGGGACTACCTTTCTTTATTCATTCTTTCCATCAGTAGAAAGCTTACCATTTGCCAAGAAGAGAGAATTAATGAAATAGCTGGCAAATTGTACAATTTTGATAATGTATAGTAACTTGGACTTGAATTTATCTCCAGGTCTCCATGTTTCTTTTTCACGATATTTAAATTTCTATTTTCCAGTTGGTATTACTAATTTAATTTGGGGATGTTCTATGATATATCTCTCTTTAACTTTTAACTGCTGTGTTTTGCCCTTGGTTTTTCAATTTTGTTGGTTTTGTCGGAAATGTCTGTATCTGGTCATGGAATGTAACCCTTGTCTTTTGAAATTCAATTTTTTTCATGGACTGTTGTCTCTATGCAGGTTTCAGACAAGATGACAAAGCTATGAGTAAAGCAGATGAGGTGCCTGTCAGTAGGGACTCAAGTATTAAGGGGGGTACCAATGTTCATCCTGACAGTTCATGGAACGCCTCATCACTTGAGCAACCCCGGAATACATCCTTGTCTGACTGGAGAGATAATTCTAATGATACTAGCTCAGGAACTTCTGACAAGGGTTGGCTACAGCCTTCAAAGAGTCTTAATGATGGGTGGGGAAATAATTCAGCTACTCCATCTTATCCAAAGGACAATTCCAAATGGCAGACTGGGGAAGAATCTATCATTAGAAGGCAGATTTCAGGGATTTTGGACAAGGAACAACTAGCAAGAAAATCTGTTCATCCTTCTCCAGAGGATTTGCAATTTCATTACATTGATCCTTCTGGTGCAATTCAAGGCCCATTTAGTGGGGCTGACATTATTCAATGGTTTGAGGGTGGGTATTTTGGCTTAGAGTTGCCTGTCCGTCTGGCAAATGCACCAAATGACGTGCCATTTTCAGCACTTGGTGATGTCATGCCTCAATTACGATCTAAAGCCAAACCACCACCAGGATTTAATGCACCAAAGGCAAATGAATTTGCAGATACATTAAGTAATGCTAGTTATGGTAGCTTGGGAAAGCTTTATACTGGTTTGAATGAGATTGATACTTTGAGGAATGAGACAAGGCATAAACATGGCCCAGCGGTGGAAGCTGAAAACAGATTTTTGGAGTCACTTATGTCTAGTAATAAAGGTTCTTCCCCTCTTGAGAAGGGTGCCTTTTCTGAAGGTCTGTTCTTATATGTGAATAAGAAAATTATTATATCACTTTCCTTCAAAGTACTTATGCACTGTTATAATTCTTGTTGTAATATCATAGTGGAATCTAAATTGATCGTGATGCTTGATGTATAGGTGTGCCAGGATATTTTGGAACTAATAATTTGTCTTCGTTGGGAATGGACAATGGGAACAACCTTTTCCTGTTGGCCAAAAGAATGGAACTTGAACGGCAGAGGTCTTTGACCAATCCTTATGCATTCTGGCCTGGAATAGATGCTACTTCCAAGGTTTCTAAGCCGGATATTAGCCTAGATGATCCAATTCAGCAAGCAAAGCTCTTGTCTTCAATCATAGACCAATCTCGTCAAACTGCTCAAAGTGCCGACATGTCAGCCATTCTACAAGGCTTGTCTGACAAAGCACCTCCAGGCATTAGTGATGTTGCTGGCTGGTCAAAATTTGCTTCACAGCATGCTTCTGATCCTCTCCAAAGCAAACTTGACTTGCACCATGATCTTAACGTGCCTTTACAGGCACCTTTCGGTTTCCAACAGCAGAGATTACCACCACAAATGTCCCTGGCAAATGTATTGGCTCAGGCTACTGATAATCCTACCTCAACTCCAGATAAGTTTCTTCCTTCTAGCTTATCTCAAGATCCACAACTGATAAGTAAATTGCAACAACAGCATCTGTTGCAGTTGCAGTCTCAAGTGCCTTTCTCTGCACAACAAATGTCGTTGTTGGACAAACTTTTACTACTTAAGCAGCAGCAAAAACAAGAAGAGCAACAACAGTTATTACAGCAACAGCAGTTGCTCTCCCATGTTCTATCAGAGCATCAGTCACGTCAGCATTTTGGCGATCCAGCTTTTGGACAATTACAGGGCGCTCCAATATCTATTGGAAATGCATCTATTGATCCATCTCAAGTTCAGCTATCACGAGAGCAGTTACAGATTGGTTTGCAGAAGCCACCAAATGTACTAACTGATCGTGCAACTACCTTCGGGAATATAGCTCTGCAAGTTACCCAGGGAGCAAGTTACAATGTTAATTCGGAAGATCCGTCCCTTGTTGTTCCACACCAAATGTTTGGAAATGTTGTTCAGCAAAAGAGTTGGAATGCTGCTCTTCCGGAGCAGCTTAATGATATTCATCCAAAAGATATGTTACCAGGATCTAAATCAAACGAGGATGTGAATCTTGTACCAACTTCATCTGACAGCGATGCTGTTAAAGCTTTGGAGCAGATATCAGAGGATGTACCAAGGGTGGACGCAACTGTCACATCTATTGCATCTGATGTTTCTGTAGAACCTCTTCCTCCAAAAAATGATGAAGTCTCAGTTGCTAGACCACCAGCCGAAGTTCGCGATATTGAAATTCCTGTTCCCATTAGTGTACCCGTTGTGAAGGTTGAGGATGCTAGTACGCCTGTGGAGAAGCTTGATAGGAATGTATGCAAAGATGATACCCCTGTGGAGACGGAATTGAAAAATGTTGAAGCGCAAGAACCTAGAAAATCTTCTGATAAGAAGACCAAGAAGCAAAAATCTTCAAAGTTGCTTTCCTCTGACCAGGCCAAGTACTCTAAGAATTCTGCTATTCAACAGTCAAAGCAACCAAAAAATGGTAAACCAGAAAATGATTTGAAATTGAAGGAAGATAATCTTGTGGTAAAATCAAGTGATACGTCATCCTCTCCTCAGAAGACCAGGGATGGGGATGCCAAAATTTCCCATGTGGATAGTCAACCAGCCTCTGCTTGGAATGATAGTGAAACTGATCGAGTGAAGTATGACACCAGACTAATTGGCTCTGACTCTGGGCTTAACTCACAAATTCAATCTAGTCAAAGAGCTTGGAAAGTTGCTACGAGTTTCAAGGCGAAGTCGTTATTGGAAATTCAGGAGGAAGAGCAGAAAAGGGAACATATAGAACCTGCTGTGTCAGAGATTTCAACTGCTATAAATTCTATGAGTTTATCAACTCCTTGGGCTGGGGTTGTGAGCAATTTGGACCCAAAAGCTTCCAGAGAAACTCATAAAGATTCTATGAATTCTGAACCAATTGAGAAACATGAAAATTTATTGAACTTGAGGAGTAGAAAGAGTCAATTGCATGATCTACTGGCGGAAGATGATATGGAGAAGTCTGGTGCAGGTGTTGTTCGCGTTTCTGACTCGATTCAGATTGCTTCTTCTCCTCAGGTTGTGGCCACACAAGCAGAACCTATGGATGACAATTTTATTGAGGCAAAAGACACCAAAAAGAGCCGTAAAAAATCTGCCAAGGCCAAGGGCGTTGGTATAAAGGCCTCCTCTTCAGTCCCTTCTGCTGATGTGCCTGTTGGTTCAAGTCCCATTGAGAAAGTGAAAATCTCCCGCCAGACACAGCAGGAGAAGGATGCAATGCCTGCCATTCCTTCGGGGCCTTCTTTTGGTGATTTTGTTCTATGGAAGGGAGAAGCTGCGAGTGTGGCCCCTGCACCAGCATGGTCTAGTGACTCTGGTAAGTTCCCCAAACCCACATCTTTGAGGGATATTCAGAAGGAGCAGGAAAGAAAAATCCCTGCTGCTCAGCATTCACATCAAATCCCCACTCCGCAAAAGGCTCAGCCAACTCAGGTTGGTCGTAGCAGTAGCAGTAGTACTCCTTCCCGCGCTCTTTCTGCTTCTTCCCCATCGAAGGCTGCATCATCCCCCCTTCAGAACACTCCTTCTCAGTCAAAGTATGGAGGTGATGATGACCTATTTTGGGGGCCCATTGAGTCGAAGCAAGAAAATCAGCAGTATGAGTTTTTTCCTTATCCAGCTTTACTTTTTTTTATCAGTGTCAATGCTACTATGACCTATTAGTGGCGCTCTTTGAATCTCGTACTCCTTTGTTGAATTTGAACTCCTCTCTTTTTGTTGCCCACCTCATCTGGGTCAGGGTTTTAACTTTTATGTATACTTGACAACATTGTAGATTTCTATTCCGTCGGTGTTGCACTATAATCCTGAATTCGAATGAAATAAAATCATTTTTCTGTTTCAGGGTTGATGTCCATCTTGGGAGCCATGGAAGCTGGGGAAATAGAAACACTCCTGCAAAAGCAGCAGCAGCAGCAGCTTCAACTGGGTTGTTAAGCCGACAAAAATCATCTAGTGGCAGAGCCGACACAGCTTCAACTGGGTTGTTAAGTCGACAAAAATCATCTAGTGGCAAAGCTGATTATCTTTCACCCTTGCCTGCACAGTCGTCTCAGAAAGGCAAACAAGACACAGTTACCAAGCATTCAGGTCAGTTCTTGATGGGTTGTGGTCGTCTTTTCCCAGGGTTTGTGTTCTTTTTTTTCATTACTTTTTCTCACAAACTTCTTTGGGCATGTATAATAATCAAAAAAAAAAAAAATCCTCACCTTGTAGAAGCTATGGACTTCTGCGATTGGTGTGAGCGTGAATGTGGAAGGCTCCTTGGGACTAAAGGTATCTTTCCCTGTCTTGTCGAAAGGACATTTTTCTTGTGAATTTTATTGTCGTTTTTTCTACTAGAAGATCGCTTAATCATTGGGAAACAACTTTACGGTTTTCCTATAAATCTTTGTAGTAAATGTTTGCATCACTAGTAACATTTTCCTGCCTTTTTCAGCTTTTCAAACTTTCTTTTTGTCCATCATTTTTCTTATATATATTAAATGCATGTATTAATCATAATTGAAAACTTCTGAGCACGAAAATACTTGAATATATAAAAATCTGGAAATGTTTCCATAATCTATAGTTTAACATACCTTTGTTGTTTCTCCTTTTTAATAAACGCCTTCATTGTTTCTATGACTTCATTCTTTCTTTAAAAAAATTGTCCATGCTTTATGTTTAGGCAAAAATGAAAATTGTCTTTATGTTATTGTTCTTTTGCTCGTAATTAAGAATTGTTTTGCTATCTTTTATTAATGGAGTATCAACTTTTTGCCCGTTCTAGACACAAGTTTCCTGGAATTCTGCTTGAAGCAATCAAGATCTGAGGCAGAGCTGCTTTTGATAGAGAACCTTGGATCTTATGATCCCGACCATGAGTTCATCGATCAATTCCTCAATTACAAGGAGTTGCTCCCAGCAGATGTTCTTGAAATTGCATTTCAAAGTCAGAACGATAGGAAGGTATTTGCAGTAGCTGCCCGAGAAGTGAATTCTGGCCATGCTGGTCGAAATCTGGACCCGGATGCCCCCGTGGGCGGTGATGGGTCTGCGAAGGGAGGAGGAAAGAAAAAAGGAAAGAAAGGGAAGAAGGTAAGTCCATCAGTTTTGGGTTTCAATGTAGTTAGTAATCGAATTATGATGGGTGAGATTCAGACCGTTGAAGATTAGGATAGCAAGAAAGAGGCTCTGATGGTAAATGTAAATACATGACATCTAACTTTCTGTAAATGGATATTTTTGTACCTCTATCCACCCTCCCCACAGAAAAACACCACAGTGATGCAGCAGCAGTGACTATTTGGTCTGTCTGCTCGACGATTTTGACAATTAATTGTTCGTCTTCCTAGGTTTGTTATTCGGTCTGTCAAAACATTTTTTGAGCTGGATTTAACCTAACCAAGGTAATTTATTCTTGCGTTTTACTTTGTTCTTTTTTCTGGAGATGGGATTCTTTGGCATTTCACAGTAAAGTTTAAGCTAATGCATTATTGGCCTCAAGACCCTTGGACTACGAAGACGTCGAGCGCAGCAGCACCGCCACCCGGTACGTTCAATTGTTGAGGAATGAAAGTTTAATTATTGAACGTCTTGTGCATAGTTTGATTTCTGATATGGCTGATGACTATTTTAGACTAACAAGCCGTTGCTAGCTTGAATTTTACTGGCCAGCCTCTCAACGCCTTTGCCTGCCTCATGAATGCCATTTTGTAGTTATGGTGCACCACTAATAGACTGATAATGCTTGATGATGACCCTTTTTAAATCCTATTGTGCATTGTATTAGATGTCCTCCACTGGCACTTAGAAAAAAAAGGCTATATTTGATAGTGTTGGTTGTGTAGGAGCCTTGATTTGAACCGAACAACCAAATTGCCCATTAGTAGATACAAAGAAAGGTCGTGTGATATGTTGTGTAAGAGCCTGAGCCCTTGCTTAGTAGGAGGTGTTTTTGTAGTCAAGACATTTCGATGATTCGAGCTGGTCTTGTTCAGTTAATCTATCCGTACGGTTACTTCAACCAATTGATCTACGAAACCAATCATGGGGAATTAGTAACTTTCGACCTTTTGGCTCTTCATCGGGGCCTAGCTTGTGGCATAGCAAAATCGATCAAGAGCACTTAGGTATATGATTGTGCACAACTTTCTTGGAGATTATAAAACTGTCTTGATTCTATCATTAACCAAAGTTTTACTTTCTTCTCTGTCAGTACCATTGGATATAACAATCAAAACGAACCAATGAGAATGAATCTCTCGAATGTAGTACTCAACTTTATTACTTTGGTCAGCAATATTTGGCATATATTCTTCACTTTCACTTCCGAGTATGAATAGGTTGAATATGTTCGTATTATCCTGCCATAAACTGCCCAAAACACAAGATCTGAAAGCTCTAGTACGACAAATTGTTCTCAGAATTCAAAGCTATGTGACAAATGGTTGCATGTGGCCAAAAAGCGTAGGCGCCACCTTCATAACTAAGTGAATATACAAAGCAAAAGAGATAACCATTGACATTGGATTGGTATGGTAAATTTTGTATATTCCATTGTTTTTTTAACATAGCATACAGCTTTAACCACATAGATTCAAGGATCCTCCCAAATGGAGCACACCCCCACGGCGACCAACTTAGCTCAGCGCCGCAGCTACTCACCCAATTGCCTTTGTTTTGAGCTTTTCAATCTGTTTTCACTCTGCAAATCACAACCCAAGTGGATATTATTCTAATTATTATTTTAAAGGTCGATGTTCGATCTCGAAGATCTCGAAGAACGATCGATATTCGATCCCACCTCACAATGATTTGACTCGACCAAAAAAAAAACACAAAATACTGATCTTGCTGCAAATCTCGATCTCTAAAACCCATTTCTTAAATTTTTATCTTTCGAGTTGACGAACTAACTAAGAATCACTTCAAGACCTATGTTCTCAAAAACCAATTCAAGAACATTTTTAATCTCGGGGATTTTAAGGTGAAACAATGGCTAACCTTGGATTTGGTCGGAATTGGGTCGACTTGAAGAGATCGCAGAGACATTCTAGCGATCTCCAAAAGTGCAACATCACGAACAGCAGGAACATCACCGATCAATTCCTCGTACGCCGCTTCAAAAGCCTCCGACCAAAATCTAGGCAACCGGCCGCCGCCGCCGCCGTGGGTGTACAGATTCCACATATGGCGGACAACCCTCTCCCGCTCTTCAACTTCCTAGTAATCAGCAAAAAAACAAAGCCCTAAAACACCACAAACAACAGTAAAAACAAAAACCCACAAAGGAAAACGGCTAAAAAGATCACCAAAATATCAAGATCATCAAAGATCGGCTTGCGGGGGCCGTCGTAGAGTTTGGCGAAGGTTGCGGCGGACCATTTGAGTGAGACGGAGCCGGTGAACATGGACCAGAAGGCGAGGAGAAGAATGGCGGCCAAGGCCCAGAACTTGTAGCGAGCCTTTCTAGATAGGAAACATGGGGTCTCCTTGTTCGGAGCCGCCATTGTCGGTGAAAGCTCGGATTTCATTTTGGGGTTTGTGGGGTTTTGAGTGTTGGGTGAACAGTAGAGTGAGAAATTAATGGAGGGTGTTGGCGTAATGCAAATGGGAATTGGAAGATGAAATTGAAAGACCCTTTTTATTGGGAATTTATGAATGGGTGAGTCAATGTGAATGGGACCGACGCCATGTACAGAGCTTCCTCTGCAAAAGGGACCCAAGTTGGTTGGGGATGGCGGTGGAGCCTTTGCAGAATCAAAATCTGCGCCGTTGATTCAAAGATTTAGCAATGGGAGTATCCCTTTTTTCAAATGTATTTTCATCTATAGTTTGCTCCATGTATTCATCTGTTGACTGATGTCTACAATTCTTTCCTACAAACGAGGAAGTTGAGTTGCACCATATTGTTGGATGACATTTTTAAGGTTTGGTATGATTTTTTAACTTCGAGGAAATGTGCATAAAGTTAAGTTCAAATTAATACTCGAAGTTGTAATTAATACCACATCTAGAAGAATAAAACTTTAATTGTTCCTGTATTGTTACAAATTTTAGATGAATGATAATTTAAAATTTCTTTAACGTTTTTAAAACAAGTTATGTTTTATGGTCATCCAAGACAATTAAACTTAGAAAAGGTAAAAGGTAACTTTAAAATGTCTAAAAAATACCCTAAATTTTTTAAAAGGTTTCAAAAATAATAATTTTCAAATGTTTTATTACTACGTTGGTACTTTTTTAAAGAGGATTGACATTTCAAAAATACTTATGAACTTTTAAAAGTAATATTAAAAAATTTATAGATAATCTATAAGATATTGATAAACCACCTTTGTTAAGATATTGACATTAAGATTTTTTTACAAAAGTTGAAAGATATTAATCAAACTTCGGTAAAATTTATAAGTATTTTTTAAATACTATTAAAAGTTTAAAAGTATTTTTTAGAATATATATATTAATTAATGAAACCTTTATAAAATAAGTATTTTTGAAATATTATTAAAAATTGAAAGATGTTTTTTTTAACAAGTTACCACTAAAACTAACCATAATATTATTTTTTTTTTTTTTTAGAGTTTTTTAAGAACTTTTTTTAAAAAAAATATTATCTAAACTTTTAAAAAGTTTATGGTATTGTTATTTAGGCAAAAAGACAAATTCTGACGTTGACCTGAGAGGTATAGAACCATAATTCAAACCTACTCCGTTTTTAAAGTATTTTGTACAAATTAACCCATTTTAAAAAGCACACAAAACAAAATTGGTTGATTCACATTACAATGAACTCAGACCCCCAGATTTAGATTTGCAACGAGCAACAAAGAAAACGACACTCTTAAAACATTCACAGATTCACTGCAGCATCAACCGCGTTCATATCATTTTCTACAAATTTCAGAATCATTTTGTTTTGATCTGAGGAAAAATGAACAATAAGTTATTTCTTCCAAGGAACAACTACATGGTACATGAGAATTTACAAGTAAAATCTTACTAGAAAGCAATTATTCAATAGGCTTTTCCAATTTACTCAACTGATTCGTACTTTTTCGGGACTGGTCTCCACGGAAGATTCGGCGTTCATGTCGTCCTCGAACAACCTAACTTCACAAAGCTCTCCACCAGCTTCATCAGCAAATGTAATCTTCCTCTTCAACTTCTGAGCTGAAGTTGGAGAAGCATTTGAACCATGCCCACTTGTTTTCTGCAGTTCATTGTTTGACAGTTAGGGGAAGCAAAATAATGCTCTAATGGATGTTTTCTTTCACTTTATGTTGCAAGATTATGGTGAAGAACGTACCATTATTTTACAAAATCGGTTACAGTCCCTCGACATTATGGAAAGCCATTTCTTTGCACTTGCTTCCGCTTTCGTTGCATCAGCAATGGCTGTTCTCACCTGTCGAAATACAGAACAGTATATGAGAGAACAGCAAAAACGTCTTAATAAAATGTGCAAACTTTATAACTATCAAATAATTGCTATATTCATTCTGCATAATGTTGTATTACATGAGGCCAAGTTCTCTACAAGTTAATACAGGAATGACCAATGTCCTCAACGGACATAAGCAGCACCCAATTAAGGTAATGGGATGGAAATTCTATTGAACAGGATTGACTGCCCGGCGAAAACCTCAGAGAAGTGTAATTCTATTGAACAGGATTAGGTTAAACACTTGGCGTGCAGGATGGAAACTAACATCATACATCCCATGCAACAAACAGTTAGGGAAAGTAGGGAAAGGATTAAAAGCTTAATGAAACACGTTCCTATATGGTAATTGATGCCAAATGCAACTAGCAATCAAGATTCTCCAAAGATCATGTTCAATTATTATACAAAATGGGTTTGTACATGAAAAGTGCAAGGGAACAGGAAGGTTTTATATTCGCCGATGAAGCTGACTGATTAAGCGAGAGTTTAAGTTCAAAATAGGAAGGAAACATGTGCAATAAGGTAATAATAATCAAGTTATGTTCACACATATATTTAGTTACCTCATCCGTGTTAAACTTGTAACTTGTAGCTTTGTTGCCTTCAACGTGAATTCTGTCTTCTACAATTGCTTTCATTGACTTTAACTGAGTTGTAAGCTTCAGAGCAAGACACTCTATGTCCTGCATCTGTCTTTCTGTGAATGCAATGGCGCTCTCTGAACAACTCTGGACAGTAGAGCTTCTCATGCTGGCATGAGCGTGAGAAGCTTTAGTGGTGCTTGTTGAGTGAAGACTTCTCTTCTTTGATTTCCTTGTATTTTGCTCGTGATATGTATCGGAATACACTCTCTTCATCGGGTCACACCCTTCAGCTGTGCCAACCTTGTACTTAATTTGTTTGAAATATGGTTTGCCACCGCATGCTAAAATGAGAAGAGAAGACAATGAGGAAAATAGAAAGGAAAATTGAAAAAACTGCTCCAATTGTCATAATTGTATCCTTTGAATTTCACTAGGATTTCAAATATGCTTATAGAAGTAAACTATAGAACAAAAGAATTAAGTAAACATAAAATTTATCAAATGAACCCACAATTTTTTTCCACGAATTAATGCCAATATTCCCCAGTAAAACATGTGTTGAAGGGGTGAGAGAAGAGACTTGCAAAGCTTTTAAGTAGTTCATAGTTTTACCAGAGTACTTCCCCTTTTAAGTCCCTGTGCTAAATTTGGCATTTTTTTGTCAAGAAAATGTTTTTGCATTCTGTTTGATATGGGGTTTTTAGCTTGCATATTAAGTCATTGAAAACAACCTTTTTAAAAATTATTGTAAAAAAAGGGCTTAATATGGGAATTCCAAACCACGTCCCCTAATAACTAATGTTTAACTTCAGAACTTACTTTTGCATTCTTTATCTTGTAACTGCATAGACTTCATAGCCTTGGACAATCTTTCCTGAGATGTTGGAGAAATGGTCTGAAAATGAAAGCACAATTATATAAACATCCTCCGCATAATTTAAACCAAATATTACAAAAATAAGATTTAACTTACTGTTCTCGTTGATTGCAGCCTTGTTGGATGACGTTGAGGTTCTTCAATTTGATTGAATTTATCCGTAGAACCATTGAGATGAAAATCTGGTGAAGTATTTCTTTCTGGATCAGAACAATCAGACATTTGTGGTTGTTTCTCCTTAGCTGGACATTCGTCAATAGATATCAAATGCTGATCAGGAATTAAGTTACGATCACTGATAGAATTTGTTGAAACACTCTCTCCATGATCAGGGCTTAAGTTACAATCGCTGGTAGATTTTGATGAAATACTTCCCCCATGTTCAGAGCTTAAGTTACAATCACTGGTAGATTCCGTTGGAATACCTTTTTCATTATCAAATGCCAACCTGTCTTTATACCTATTCTCGGTTAAACGTACTTCAGCTCCAAGACTCATCTCTGGGAGTTGGAGGCTATTCAGATCAGCCATTCCATTCAAATACGTGAAGATTACACCATTAGTAGGACATATGACCTCATCTGTAAAGGGTTTACCTTCTGAAATATGAGTGTCAGAGAACTGTTCCCCGGTCATGGAAATTGCTGACATATCTTCACTATTTTTCTGACATATGACCTCGTGTGTAATGGATTTAGCTTGTGAAATATGAATGCCAAAGCACTGCTCCTCAGCCAGGGAAATAGCTTCTGATATGCTATCATTGGATACAAAACTTGGGGTACATTGTCCCTCCATAGTCTCTGATGCAGGAAAATCTGAATGTTGGGGTTTGTGTACCTCCAGGTTATCTTCACTCACGCACTCAGTGCTAGATTCCCCTACCATCTGAAGAGGTCTGGATTCATCACATTCCACATTTTCAAGAGATACATAGTTTAGAACACCATATTCAGGTTCTTTCTCAGATGCTGTCAACTCTAGACCAAAAAATAATTCATCGGTTCCAATAGGCCCAGAACTCAGACACGAGTTTACATTTTCATCACAGAGTAGAGACAACTCAACCGTAATGCAGTTTGTGTTTTGGATTTCTGTCACGTCAGTTTCAGGAGTTTCAACTTTAATGTCCACTGGGATGGCTAGGTCTGAACTAGATGGAAGGAGATCCTGATCAATATTGATTGGATCAGAATTTTCAATTGTTTGGCCTTGCAGTGAGCTAGTAGATATTTTGCTTTCGTCACATTTGGTTTTCAATTTTTTGCGTTTTGAAAGTTTGGATTGCCAGATGCTAAGAGCAACATCAAGATCACTATCATCCTCATCTGATAACAAGCATGAATGATTTAGTTCTCGTCTGGAGCATGTTCTCGGCTTTTCCTTGCTTGAGTCAACAAAATTTGACTGCCTCAGCTTTCTTTTCTTGCAGCTTTCCATCATCTGCTTTATAGTCATGCTATCAGCTTCTACATCACTCTTTTGTACTTCAGTATCACTATCACCTTCACGGTCAGAATCAGAAACTTCAGGCTCATCATTGAATAGTTTTCTTTCTGCATAAAGAACTTGGGTTTGCATCTTCGATTCACATCCATCACGAATATTTCCTTCTAAACCTTCTCTTGACCATCGTGTTGGGAGTGATTCTTGAGCTTTGTCATATATAGATTCATATATGTCAGTAAGCTTCTTAAATACCATTGCAGGCTTTCCACGGTTGATGTTTAGAACTTTAGGCATCATACCCCCTTTAATGGCATGGATATGATGAAAATGACTGAAACTTCTTAACTCCATTGGATAAGTATATTTCTTCTCCTTCTTGAGCCAAGATAAGGCGTCTCCTGCAGAGAAAAACACTAATTAAGTAATGGTAGCAATAAATTCATCAAGACAGCACGATTACAAACAAAGAAGAGAAAATTGAGGGTCAAAGAACTTAGGTCCACCGCTCAAATCCTACCGATTTTCTGATTCAATGGAATTTCCAATAAAACTTCTCCGGAATGATAAAATAAAGAAGAAAAAACAAACATTGGAACAATCGAGTCCAATGTAGATGAAAACCTTTTGGCCTCATTGCACAATATCAGATTATTGATGGACAAAAGAATTGACACATTTGTGAAAATCACCAAGCAGTCTGTTAAAGAAAAATCCTTGTTCATAAAACTATCGACCACCTCAAGTAAATCCTCCACAATACATATTCATAATTTACTTTATACTTTAAAAATAAAATTGTCAAATTCAGATCTATACATTAACATTACTCGACCAGTTGAATAGTTCTTTTGGATAGGAAACCCTCTTTTTCACTAAAATAAACAGCGCCAACTTAACCATGCACATTAGAGAACTACAATCGTAGACTTCAGAGAAACATATTCCGAACATCCAAAAAGTCTAAAATTTAGCAAGATATGAGAATAGCGAACGTTATCAACAACTCATCAAAAACCCTAGATCCCAAAATAAACAAATAAAATAAATCGATAAACACACTAAAAAAAACTAATTCAGCTGAAGATGAAATAAAAGGAAATTTTCGCAGATCTGAAACGGAATCGACCTCCTGCTATCCAATCAACAGTACGAGAGAAGTAAAAGCAGAGATTAACTGACCAGTGATAGAACTATCTGAATCGCCGGCGGTGGAGCTGAGAAACAACGGAAGCGGAAGCAGATCTAGCAGGACAGACCAGCGGAAGAAAATGGCGGGAGAGAGATCTAGGGTTAGTTCAGTGAAGAGAGAAGAAATACTAGAGAGCCTTCAGTTTCGCGCCAATTCGTCTGGCGGGAAATCGAGGAGAGTTAAACTAGCAAAAAAAAAAAAAAAACAAGAGCGAAACCTCCTTTTTATAGTGTCCCGTTGCGCAGATCTGGCCCGTCCTTGAAAACCCGTTATTTCAAATTTGACCGTTGATTTTGTTGACCGATAATCAACCATAATTTTTTTTTATTGATATAGTTTAACTTAATTATTTAAATTTTATTTTTAATTAAATGGTTAATATTGTAAAACATCTATTTATTTTTTAATACATTTAATATATATATATATATATACACACACCATATATGAACCAATGTGAATGAGTGTAAGCTTCGTGACCTGAACACGATTGGTGTTGACCACACTAGGGGCTACCATGGTAGCAAGAGAGGCCAGGCGGTGACAATTGAGAGGTTGTCATCGAACATTCCTAACCACACGGGAAGAGAGGTCAAATGGCAAGGCCATACGCCCATTTGGCTCCTCACGGAGTATAGTTCACATCCAAACATCTGATTGGGAATGGGGCAACGCCCATGAAGCTCCGGCGGAAAGGGAAGGCCTGCCAGAGTTATACCCATGGATGCAGGATTCTTCGAAAAAACGCGGGCTGACTCATATATATATATATATATATCTCGTATTCTTCTTCTTTTAAATTTGTAACATCTGTGTCTGAGATTTGGAATTTGAATTCGACCCTTAATGGTTCTAAAAGTGGAAGTCTATCCCCACTTATAAACACAAGTCATTTCAATATGTTCTGTCTTCGTTCACAAATCGCTGAGAATTAGTTAAATAAAACATGTTTAATCATACTCTGAAGTTTCTATAATTGAGCCACTGGACAAATGTTAAGCTCGTTGGTATAGTAATTTTAAATTCTTTTAAATTCTTTGGTCAGTATATCATTAATAATAATTATTAGTTTAAGAATGTCATGTCCATAACAAAATACCTTAAATATGATCTCTATCTCTAAGATAATTTAATAATACGTGTCAAAAGAATATGATGCCACGTATGTCATGGGACACGCGGGCAACTGATGTGGCCAAAAAAAATATATCCTTATTCCCTGTTTTATGAACCTATTCCTAATTCTGCTTGCACATGTGGATATCTTTAAAATAAGTTAATATCCAACCTGTCAAAAGAAAATGGCTTAAATCATATATATATATATATATATTTCATAAATATTTTAAAATTATCTTTTAAATATGAATTCGTTGGAATGCTAGATAAAACGTCGAGGTGGTAGATCGTCGTTCTTTCAAATTTAATTAACTAAATTTTATTTATCTTTCTCGTTGTTAAAATTAAGATAAAATAAAGTTTTTAACTGATAACCACGATAAAATTTGTTTGAAAAAAAAAACACGTCTAACAAAACTCGAGGCAGATGACATGCAGTGATTTGAGAGTCCGACCCAAGCAAGGTCGAGGAGGCCCGATTTTGTCTCTTCTTCTTTGCTGGGAGATTTTTCAAAACGTCGTAACTCGTAAGGTTAAATTTAGTATTTAGAGATTACCTTAATGATCAAAATTAAAGAAAACTTGTTTCTAAACTCGTGATTCGAATCACTCCATAAAAATAGTTTGATCAAGACTAATTGAATGACTCTGACATGCAAATCTAAACACACGTCATGCTTGACTTAAACATATTAATAAAAATAATGATATAATGATATAAGTTGTGCCGCCGCCACATCTGAAGCGTGCTAATGGTAGATCTACAAATCTCTAGAAATACGAGAAGTCGTCGTGGGGTTTTCACGTAATTAAATTTGTGTTTTCATGAATACTAAAACATTTTTGGAAGTTATAGAGCTGTAAGTTCGAATACGTGCACACGCCACTATACCCTTGTGGAGCAACCTATCGCCCGAGTTTCGCCTTATAGATATGGCGTCAGTGGATCGTACTATACCACCTTTCAAACTTAAGGGAAAAAAAAATTAAAAATTAAAAAGTTTCTACGGCTAATACTGCAACCATCCAAATCCACCTAATAGATACTATCCGTTTTGGTCTATTGTGTATTGCCGTTAGTCTCACGATTTTAAAACATGTCTATCAAAGAGAAGTTTCTACGCAATCGATTTTAAGATATATATATTAACGATAATAACTTTTAAAACGTTTATTTTTATAAGGATTAAGGGGGTCTTTATATGTATTTTTAAAATGGAAAATGTATTATTAACTGTACAAGTATTTAAATTTAAAAATAAAAAAATTAAAGGATATTGATAAAATTATTTAAAAATATAATAAATCATTGTTATGCGTGTGGATCTTGTAGTGGAGGCCAAAACTTGACGAAAGTAAAAACCGCCCCCCTTCGTCACGTCAAGAACGAGATGATCGGGAAACAAGAACATGATCCAAACATTTCAACACTATTTCAACAGAGATCGCCGCCGAAATCCACAAGCTTTTGGTACAGTTTCAATCTGAGATTTCGATTATCACTACAATCTTTTTCAATCCGCAATTACTTTTCTCACGAATTCGTCCATAAGAAGCAAAAAACGAACCAATCAAAAGACAATCCAGTTCAAATTTTGGGCGAAACCCTCGTGGTCTCAGATTCAAATCCCCTGTAAATAGGAAGGTATTGAAGAGCTTCTCCCAGCTTCTCCAATGGCGAATCCGCGTAAAGGCAAGCTCCTTTTTACCTATTTTCTATTTTTTTTTGCTATTCCCCGTGTTTCTAGGGTTTTTGTCTGCAATTCTAGCTCCCTTGAGCTGAATCAACCTGAATCTGATGTCCCCATTAAAATTAGACAGCATGTTTTACTGAAAAATCTTGAGGAGTTAGTGAAAAACCTTAGCGATGTAGTTTCTAAATTGGAGATGAGATTATCTGATATTCCCGCGAAATTGAACACTGAGGTAGGTAGTTTAGGCGGTGGAAAAGGACTGAGTGACGGCGGAGATGGCGGTTTGGATAATGGAATTCAGGATGGGGGTGGAGGTAGAGCTGTTACAGTGACAAAATACAGTCCATTTTGGTCGGAGAGGTTCCATTTTTTGTCGGCTGTGAAGCTGGATTTTGATGCTACTTGTATCAATGTCCTGCCGCTTAGGGATTTCGAGGGACATAGCAAGTATGTTGCGGTAGGAGACGAGAGAGGGCGAGTTTATGTCTTTATGAGAAATGGGGATGTTGCGGTTGAGCTTTGTACAGTGTCTGATTCGCCGATTACGTCGATGCTTTCGTATATGTCTGTTTATAAGAATGAGACCCTTTTGGTTACTGGCCATAAGAATGGGGCGATCTTGATGCATCGGATTTGGGAGAGATCGAATGGGGAGGAGTTGAATTCGGTTTTCATGGAACATGTTGTGGAATTTGTGGGGGAGGATGAGTCGCCAATTTCCATCTTGGAAGTGCATTATGTTGGGAGGATTAGGTACATTTTGTCTTCGGATGTTCGGGGGAAAATCAAGGTTTTTAGAGAAGACGGGACGGTTTATGGTTCGGTCATGCCTATGAGTAGGCCAATAGCGTTCTTGAAGCAGAGGCTCTTGTTCTTGACCGAAAGTGGCGCTGGCTCGTTGGATTTGAGAAGTATGAAACTTAGGGAGTCGGAATGTGAGGGATTGAATCATTCTCTTGCTCGAAATTACGTGTTTGATGCCGTGGAGCGATCGAAGGCGTATGGTTTTACATCAGATGGGGACTTGATTCATGTCTTGTTGTTGGGAGATATACTGAACTTTAAATGCAGGGTTAGATCAAAACGGAAGTTCGAGCTTGATAAACCACTAATCTTTCAAGCAATCAAGGGCTATTTGCTTGTTATCAGCAATGAGAAGGTTCATATTTTCAACGTATCGTTGCAGCATTACGTTCGAGTCGGTGCACCGAGGCATCTATTTTCTGCTGGTCTAGACGAGATCAGGTCATCTTTCTTGAACTATCAGAATTTGGATTCAGAGTCTGGAGGAAAGTTTATACCATTAATATCGAGTGACCATGAAAAGCTTGTTGTTCTTGGACTTGGGGGCGGATATGTCGGATTGTATCGCTCGAATCTTCCGATCTTTAAAGGGGAGTTCAATACAATGCTATGGACAAGCCCTGTTCTCTTTTTCATTCTCTTTCTGTTTGGAGCTTGGCATTTCTTTGCAAAGAAGGAGGCGCTCACGTCCTGGGGACCGGATGACCCTTTTACTGCAACTTCACCGACTACCGGAGCTCCACTCGGAACTGGATCCAGCGAGAGAGCATCTTTCATTGACGCTCCTTCGAGAAGTACTGAAATGATGGATCTTAGAGGTGGTGGTGGTGGCCTAAGAGGACCACCGCGACGTTATGGTTCTCCTACAGGGTATCCTGGTGGGGCAACGAGTTCGTTTAGGCCAGCTACGACAAGTGACCATAACTCAAGACCAGCTGCAGTTGATCCAAATTATCGAGCAGCTTCGGAGTTAAAATTCAGAGGCTCGCCTTTAGAACCTCCGGGATTTCCGAAACGACGGGAGCCTCTATTTGCAAACAATCAGGTGGTGGATGAAAGCAGTTGAAAGAAAAATAGGTATCAGCTAGTAATCTTTGCTTCAAAGAGTTTTAAGTTCCTAAATCCTGATTACTTTTTTCGTTTTACTTTTTCCCGATTGCTCGTTTGCTGGTCGGTATGAACGGTTTGATCGTGCAATATATCTATATCTCTGTCTTGTAGTTTGATCCAAAGGAAAATAATACAAAAAATTAGTGAAATAATGCAAGTTTCATTTTGAAATTATTGTCCCCCTTGGCAGTTACAAAATGGTATCATAGTTAGACACCGAATGGTGTGCTAACGAGGACGTTGGGTTCCCAAGAGGGGTGGATTGTGAGATCCCACATTAGTTGGAGACGGGAACGAATCATTCCTTATAAAGGTGTGAAAATCTCTTCTTAGTAGACACGTTTTAAAATATAAGACTGACAGACGATACATAAGAGGCCAAAGTAGCACTTGTGCTAGTGGGGGGCTTAGGCTATTACAAATGGTATCGGAGCTAGATACTGAGCAGTGTGCTAGTGAGGACGCTAGGTACCCAAAATGGGTGGATTGTGAGATCCCACATCGGTTGGCGAGGGAAACAAAGCATTTCTTGTAAGGGTGTAGAAACCTCTCCCTAATAGACGCATTTTAAAACTTGAGGCTGATAGCGATACGTAATGGGCCAAAACGGACGATATTTGCTAGCGGTAGGCTTAGGCTGTTACAAATAGTATCAGAACCAGACACTGAGTGGTGTGTCAGCGAGGACGCTGGGTCATCAAGGAGGGTAGATTGTGAGATCCCACATTGGTTGGAGATGAGAACGAATCATTCCTTATAAAGGTGTGGAAATTTCTTCTTAGTAGACATGTTTTAAAATATGAGGCTGGCGGCGATACATAACGGGCTCTAGTGAACAATATCCGCTAGTAGTGTGCTTGGGCGGTTACGAATGATATCAGAGCTAGATACTGAGCAATGTGCCAGCGAGGACACTGGGTACCCAAAATGGGTGGATTGTGAGATCCCACATCGGTGTGTAAGGGAAACGAAGCATTTCTTGTAAGGGTGTGGAAACCTCTCCCTAATGGCCACGTTTTAAAACCTAAGGCTGACGACGATATGTAGCGTGCCAAACTGGACAATATCAGTTAACTGTGGGCTTGAACTATTACAAATGGTATCAGAACTAGACATTGAGTGGTGTGCCAGCAAGGACGCGTAGATTGTGAGATCTCACATAAGTTGGAGATGGAAACGAATCATCCCTTATAAAGGTGTGGAAATCTCTTCTTAGTAGACACGTTTAAAATATGAGGCTGACAACGATACATAACGGGCTAAAGTGAACAATATCCGCTAGCAGTGTACTTGGGCTGTTACAAATGGTATCAGAGCTAGACATCAGCGGTGTGTCAGCGAGAACGCTGGGTCCCCAAGAGGGGTGGATTGTGACATCAGCGGTGTGTCAGCAAGTACGTTGGGTCCCCATGAGGGGTGGATTGTGAGATTCCACATTAGTTGTAGAGGAGAACGAAGTATTCTTTCTAAGGATGTGGAAACCTCTCCCTAGTAAACGCATTTTAAAACTCAAGGCTGACGATGATACGTAACGGGTCAAAGCGGACAATATCTACTAGTCTAAAGAAGTCTACGAATATTATAGACAAGTTATACCGAAACGAGGTCTCTCTGTATGCACGCACTCACTCACTCGCTCACTCACGACTGCAACTGCAACCAAACCGAGTCGAGCGAGTCGAGTTTTTCATATAGAGTGAAGGATTGTGAGGTGAAATAGCAGGATGGGAGGCCCACAGGCTGGCTATATGAATAAGCATTATTGGAAACAGGAAGAAAAAGATCAAAAAGCAACTCAAAAAGTTGATCAAAATTGCAATGATTATCCCTCAGTCTCATCCTTTTCTCTTTTTTTATAACTCACTTTTTTTTTTTTTTTTTTTTGGATAGATGTGTTTGTGGAATATGTTTTACTATTTGGCTCGAGAAATAAAGAGAAGATATGTATTAACGAGATATACAACAACAAGAAGGAAAATGATTGAAGAGCGGAATCCTCGAAATTTAGAGACCTAAGTGAGCTACGTGTTACAGTGTGGGCAAGCGTGCCGAGACGAGTGTCTCGGGCGATTTCTTTTGAAATGGGTTTTTAAGGATAGTATCGGGCGGTACGTGTGTGCCAGTATTGCTCCCCAGCCTGCGTGTTGGAGGTTGCTACATACACTTGCTATCCGACACGGTATCCGTAAATGACATGACATGGACAGGGGAGGGCTAATGCATCGATAGAACTCGGATGGATGGATGTTTGGGAAGTATCGATGAGATGAGCGACACGCAGAGCCATTCTCGATGACATGACCGAGTAAGTTACGATGGCGGACGACACCCCGAGACTCGAGATGGTGTTAAGACATATGGGCCATGGTGCATTGAGAAACCTTGGCCCCAAGTAGAGGCAAGGTCAAGCCAAATGACTTGACCAAGTATAGAGGCAAGTCGAATGTGTCGCAGACGATTAAACATATATGCGCATGCGGTGTGTGTGGTCGAATAAGTTTAGATTCTGCACAAGCGATGTTCGATTGGCGAAGACAAACCTCTCCTAAGGTCCGACGAAGCTACAAAGTCGAGGCGAAAAATATATATGGGGCTTAGTTCCTCTTAAGGCTGGTCGTAAGCGTGTCAAGATCACGACGCCTCACCGTAAAAAATGTAGGACGTGACCATTGTTATTACTAAACTAACAGAAAGAAAAAAAGTGTATGCCACGTCATTCAACCAGAAAATTATTACCCAACTGTAAGAAAAAAAGGATAAAGTTATTGTGATTTTCGTACATCCAAAATTACTATAAAGTATTAACCCCAATCTTTCACCTTTTCCATTTACAATTTCCAATAAATATAAAACACCCAAATTATTTACCACTAAAATTATGAGTTCATATATATATATATATATATATATATATATATATATTTTTTTTTTTTCCAAGTATGTGAACTTATCATCCGCACATGTGTTTTAAAACCATAAAGCTGACAGCGATACGTAGCGAATCAAAGTGAACAATATCTACTAGCGATGGTTAATGAACATTAATCTTTACGATAACATAACAACGTAAATAAATTTTTACCTTTTTACTTTAATTTCAACTTAGAACCTCCGGAGATAAAATTACATTTTAATCAAAATTAAAATTATTTTTATAATTGAATATATTTGTAACAAAAAATAAAATATTAGAACATCTAAAGGCTAAAAATGTAATTAACAAAGTATAGAATTTAAGATAAAAATTAACCCACACCCATTAAAAATGAGAATCTTGCATGATTGTTCATATTAGTTAAGCCATAGCCACATCATTTCACCCACACAAAAAAGAAAAAATGGCATCATTAAAAGGGAAATGTCGAAAAAGCCCCTATAGTAATTTTTATTAATTATTATTTATCTTTTGAAAAATAGGTTATGTCTATTTTCAGTAGCTGTCCTCACTTCCAAATCCAGACAAAAAGGGATATTTATTTACCTTTTTGAGCGTGGAGTTATTATCACATGTAACCAAACCTACAGTATTGGATCTGTAGCCTTTTCTACTTTTAAATCTGACTCCTCTATTTATCAGATCTGAATCTTCGTATTTTTTGTACACGTGGCGGGATTCTCGCTAGCCACTTGTCCATTTTTTTTGTACTGTAAGGTACAATGTTCACAAATCATTCGCCCCGGATTGTCCCCGTGACCGTTTTTTTATTACCGAAACTACCCCGCCGCAGCCGGAACACGTGCTGTGAGGGTGTTAGTTGTAGTTTCACATTGGTTAACATCCATTTGATAATCTTTTGTTTATAGTTAAAAAAAAAAAAAATAAAATTAAAATTAAAAACTTGATTTTGTTGTTGGAATTTGGCTTGGAGGTTAAGGCTAGGGTGGTCAGGTCGAGGTTAGCATGGTTGCATTCAAACCTGAGTGGCAGGTGTTAGAGCTCGAGTATAAAGCCTGCAGGAAAAGCAACCCTTTTCAAAATTCAAAAGGAACTTAATAATCGATACATAATAGAAAACCTTCAAGAAGTTTTCAAATGTTGAAAACTTTGATGTGGAGGCTCTCATTCAATGAGCCTTGGTTTGAGGCTTAGGTCGACCCTAGGTTCAATTCTTCTTGAAGGGTCGCACTCAATGCTCCACGGCTGGTGTAGTCATAGTCTAGCCATTATATGAAAATATCTTAAATTTATTGGTTTCAAATTGTCTACGTGGCATTATAAATTTTATAAATTAAAATATTTAAAAAACTTTATCAAATAATAATGAAGTAATTCTGAACTTCAAAATCATAAATAATAATAATAATAAAATACGAAATTTCTTATTTAACCTAAAAATGTCTCATCGTTGGAGAGTATAGGTGGCCGATTAGGGGTACAATGGTCTTTTTGTTAATCGTGTTTAAATAATTGGACTAGACGACAAGCACCGGCTGGGGTAGTCCGACTCGGCCCGACAAAAATCATAAACCCGCAGATCCGGACACGTGGCGAAAAAAATTAGCAGACAAAAAGATCAGACTTCCCGTGGGGCCCAGAGCATATCCTGCCCAACCATAGTTGAAATTTTTTAACCATGGTTAGTGCGCCGCTTTTAATCTTTTTTAAAAAAATTTCTTGACCCCAAGAAAAAGAAAGTGACTCACAAATTTTAAATTTATGTCTCTTTCTTCAACCTCCGTCTCTCTCTCTTGTTCCTCTCAAGTGTGAACTGTGAAGTGGCCGCCGCCTCGAAAGGACCACAAATTTCCGGCCACACATCCGTCGATCGAGTTGATTTTTATTTTAACTTGAAAACTCAAACCAGATAATGCTCTGTTCATCTCTTAGTACTTCGATCTCCTACTACAGTTTTCTGAATCGATTAAATTAGGGCTTCAAATCATCCTCTAATGGTATCGGCAGAGAACAATTCTCCAACGGCGGCGCTTACGGCATCTTCCACGCAAGGAGTTGAACTCGAGAGCATGGACGCCGTGGCTCCGCTGAAGAAGAAGCGGAATCTACCAGGAATGCCAGATCCTACGGCGGAGGTGATAGCTCTGTCGCCGAAATCGCTTCTAGCTACGAACCGATTCGTGTGCGAGATCTGCAACAAAGGATTCCAGCGAGATCAGAACTTGCAGCTTCACCGACGCGGCCACAACTTGCCTTGGAAGCTCCGACAGCGGACGAGCAATGAGATTCGTAAACGAGTTTACGTCTGTCCGGAGGCGTCTTGTGTCCATCACAATCCGGCTAGGGCACTCGGCGATCTCACCGGTATCAAAAAGCACTACTCCAGAAAGCACTGTGAGAAAAAGTGGAAGTGCGAGCGGTGCTCGAAGAAGTACGCCGTTCAATCGGATTGGAAGGCGCATATGAAAACCTGCGGAACAAGAGAGTATAGATGCGATTGCGGAACTTTGTTTTCTAGGTATAAATTAATTCATCAAATCTTAAATTCCTCAAATCCTCTTCCACTTCCTTCTTTTATTATTTCTTAAACCTTATTAATTTTTTAAAGGAGAGATAGTTTCATCACGCATCGAGCCTTTTGCGACGCTTTGGTGTTCGCAAGCACGAATTCCAACGCGATGGTCCCCGCGGCAGCGGCAGTTGGTTCTTCGCCACCGGCGCCGCCACTGACGCCATCTACCACCGTGCTATCTCCTGCTCTGTCGATTCAAAGCTCAGGTAACATTAAATGCCCATTCTCATTCGGTTATTTTGTTCTTTGATTGCTAGATCTAGAAAAAGTTATAGGGCTGCCATACCGGTAAGAAATTTATCCATATTGATATAAGATATAAGGTCTTTGGAAGAAACTATAAAAATAAAATCAAGAGAGTTGATGTGGTTCACTGTTTTTCATTTGGAGTATTAAATTTGTCTGCATTTTGTTCTCTTTGCTGATTGTCGGTTTAAAAGCCATTAAAACTTTTGATTCACAGTTTAGGGATAGGAGGGATGAGCTCTCTCACTTAGACTCTAATGAATTAGGAAAAAGTACAGAGTGATAATAGGAATTTAGATAAAATATTGAATCATAAAGTGGTTAATTAGTGGCTAATTAGTGGGAAGGTTTTGTTCTTTTGAGATTTTCTAATACTAATTAGGAAAAAAGGCTTAATCATTGCTGTCATAATGTTCCCTCAACTGTTAAGGCACACACAATGCAGCATGGAGTTCTGTTTATCGTATGACTTTTCTGGTTGCAGAACCACCGGACAATCCCATCGGACCTCCGCCATTAACACCTCCAGTCACAGGCCTAACCTCACCCACCGCCTCCAACATAAACGGCTGTGGCATCAGTGGTGGTACAAGCGTTTTCGCTGGTGTATTTGCTTCTCCTCCTATTAGTGCCCAAAATCCACCCCATCAAATCACCACCTCCGGCAACCGGTCAGACGGCGTCAATAATCCCCAAACCACCGCCATTGAATCCACATCGCTCTCTCTCTCAATGTCTCTCTTCCTCTCCTGCACAGCCTCAGCCTCGGGCTCATCCCTCTTTCAGGAACATCCACCACATTACTCCTCATCACCCCAGCCCGCCGCCATGTCCGCCACCGCTTTACTACAGAAGGCTGCCCAAATGGGCGTCACCGCCTCCAACGCCGCCTCTTTTCTCCGAGGCTCCGGGCTCTCAATATCCCCGTCTCCCAGCCAAGCCACTTTTGCCTCCATGACGGCTGGGCTGGAACTTGGATTTGGAAACGAGCCTGCCACACGAGATCTCCTTGGACTTAGCATGGGCGGCGCAACCCCCGGCAGCGGTTTTTCGGGTCTTTTTACGTCCTTTGGTGAAGCTGCTGCACCTTACGGTGGCGGCGGCGGCGGCGGGAGTAATGGTTCGTAAAATCAACTGTTGTGTAATGTGTATAACAGCTGTTGTTTATTTTGGTGTACAGAAAACGAAGACATGCAGCTAGCTGCTGGGGTTACCACGTGGTACTACCATAATTCTTAAATTTTGTTTCATATATTGTCGAATAATTATATATTATGTCCCTTTTTCCATTAACTTATGCTTTTCTTGTCTTATTATTATTGAATTTTATTCTTAAAATAATTGTCATTATAATTCAACTCTTTTTTTAGTAAACCCAGTTTTTTTTTATTTTAATTTTATTTTCACTTATTTTTGTCAAATATTTAAGATAGAATCACTCAATTAAATACAACTTCAAAGACAGTCTCTGTTGAAACAAAGATTGAGCGTTCCAATCTGGGCCATTGCCTGGTCAGATTCCCACGTTGTATTCAGTGTGCTGAGCTGGCAATACCATCACTCCGATAGTTTGGTCAGCTTCACTTATTACGGTAGGTCCATTGTCCTCCACGTGGCGGTATACCTTAACTTGCGGGTCTGCTCAGCTACGTCAT
This sequence comes from Cucurbita maxima, assembly GCF_002738345.1. NCBI lineage: Eukaryota > Viridiplantae > Streptophyta > Magnoliopsida > Cucurbitales > Cucurbitaceae > Cucurbita > Cucurbita maxima. The sequence goes on from NW_019272038.1 coordinate 2,522,916, forward strand.
CGAAAGAGTACGTGGCGTCGTTTCGGTTTCTGGGCCTAAGGCCAGCTGACGTGGGAGACACTTGTAGCATTCTAAGTGGGCTTATATTATAGCTATTTTTAGAGCTAATTTAAAGAAAATGAAATATTAATGAAAACGTATATATATTATAATATAACATTTCTCAGATAAGCTTTCAGTTTTTTATTCAAAGTAATCTGTCTTTTAATTTATATTTATTTAAAATACAATTTTGTCCATCTAAATTTAATTTCTATATTTTTAATAAATCTTCTATTATTATCTTAAATTAATTTAATAATTACAAAATTTATCCAATACGAAAATTATGTTAAGATATAAGATATAATAGAATTAATCACATATAAATTATTAAACTAATTAGGACTCAATATATTTATAGTCATTCAATAATAAAAAAAATAATTTCTAATTATGATGTTTTTTTTTAATAATAAAGGCTAATTTTTCCTACTAAATTATTAAATATTTAAAAGTGTAAAGATTAAAACGGTAAAAACCAAAAATTTTGGACTAAATTATTATATTTATACAAATTTAAAATTAAAAAGATATATATATATATATATATATGGTTGATATGGATATATATTCCAAAGTATATAATATTCCTACATTAATTATTTTAAACTTTCAACCTTATATTATATATATATGTGTCACATTCAAATATTCATAATAAATAGCTTATTCGCCCTATTTTATTTTTCTCCCGAGTAAAGTTTTGATACAATAATTTGCGGGTTAATTTCATTTGCTATATTTATTCACGAGCTTGTAGAAAGCTCGTGTGTTGTGGCAACAACAGTATAAGATATAGATAAAATAAAGATACAATATTATTCTACGTGTTAATATTAATGAAATTTATAATAAGAAAAATCCATCTACTTTAAAAATCGGGAGGGTTCAAAATCTTTCTATCCTCCGAACCCTAAAATGTCAAAAACCCATCGTTAGTAGATATTAACACGTTACATATTGCCGTCAGCTTCACGGTTTTTAAAACGCATGTGTTAGGGAGAAGTTTCTACACCCTAATGCTGTGTCGGTGAAACCAACTTCTTGAGTTGTGAGCAAAGAAGAGAGACACAGAGACTTGAGCCGGGGCATAGTTAAGCGAGTCCCGAGTGACTACGAGCGATACGATACTCGAGACGATCGAGAAATTATAGGATTTAAAAATAAAAAAAATGTAAAAAAAATGGAATGAAAAAGAAAAAGAAGAAATGGATGAATGGCCAAAAAGGAGGAGAAGGAGAAGCAGAGCACGTGGTGGGAAGAGAGAAGGGTTTGGAAAGGGCAAAACAATGACACGAACTTCCACTGTATCATCTTCTTGCTCTTAGCTTCGCCATTATTCAATCTCCGCTCTACTTTTCGCCACTTTCTTCCCTTTCCCACTCCCACAATTCACCCATTTCAACCCTTTGACGCGCACACACACAGCGAGAGGCGGCCAAACGAGGATTTTCAGCCTTGTTTCTGGTCCCTCTCCTTCCCTTTTCCCCCTCCACTGTTTCTGCGTTTCATTCTTCCACTTCTTCATCTTTCTGGGTTTCCTTTTTGGTTTTAATGCCCTCTCGCCGAGGCTGCTGCGTCATTTCGATTCCTTTTCTTGGATCCTCTTGAATCCGTGAGTTTTCTTGTTCGATTCACCTCCCATTTGCGTTTTTGTTGTTTTTTGCGATGTTTCTGAACTGGCTTTTCTTGTTTGATGTCTGTGGATGTTGAAGTCTTCGGGTTTTCTTGGTTTGTGAGATATAAGAACTCGTGGATGTTGAATTGTTTGTTTGTTTTTTGTGTTTTTGCTATTGAATCTGTGTATTATCGTCCCTTGGTTCCTTATCTTGATTTGTAATGATTGGGGTCTGTAACGCTCTAGCAGAAATCATGGTTTCCCGTTTTGGAGTTTCCTTTTCTGGTTTGGTTATTGTCATTCAGATCTGAGTTCAATTTTACAATTATTTTCTTCTTGAATTGCTTACTGTAACCGTTCAATTCCTGGATTGAAGAACGTGCTGCCGGTTCTACCAAATGCCTAATGATTGATTGCTTTGTTGTTGATTTCCCGAGGCACATTTGCTCGTTGGAAATCTTTCATGATATTGCTCCTTTAATTTGAAGAACCAAGTTCTGCTACTTTATTGGGATCTCGTCTCCTTCCAGTGATAACCATTGGGGAATTTTCATGTACTAGTTCAAGGTTTTATGTAATTTCGGTTTGATTTTGAAAATTTTGGACTGGAGGCACAATATGTTTGCTTTGATAGTGTCAACAATGTGGGAATCTTAGCTTTTAGGAGTGTTGATAATAAATTCCTGTCGGATGTGTATTTGTCGGGTTGTCCATCTAAACCTGAGGCTGTTCAATAGATGCAATAACAAAACTTCGTATGAAAATATTTCGAGAAATCTATGAAGATCGAATTAAGGGGAGAACTTAGCTGGTTCGTAAATGCACCACAACTTTGTTTTCTATATCCATTTATATTTTTTTGGATTTCCTTGAACTTTGATCAAAACGTTGCGTTGACTGGATATGTGAACTGGCTTGATCTGCGTGTTGAGCTAAAAGCATTAAGCTGATCAGGTGTTCTTGTTCCATGTCTTGGTAATGGTTGTAAGATCTATTTAGATTTTGGATATGGAAATGAAAGCACTGTCAATTGTTTAAGTTATTAGCCTCCTCTAGTGTAATGGGGTAAGGGAACTAACATATCTTCTTTATATAGTAAAGAATTAAAGTATAAAATGAATGAAGAAGTCATAATGACGATCTGGCTTTTTTGAAAATAACTATTATTTATTATAATCATTAGGTACTAGCCCAAGCTCACCGCTATTAGATATTGTCTTCTTTAGGCTTTCCCTTTCCGGCTTCCCCTCAAGGTTTTTAAAACGCATCTGCTAGGGAGAGGTTTCCACACCTTTATAAAAAATGCTTTGTTTCCCTCTCCAACTGATGTAGAATCTCACAATCCACCCCCTTTGAGACCCAGCGTCCTCATTGGCACTCGTTCCTCGCTCCAATCGATGTGAGATCTCACACATTATCTTTTTAGATTTGGAATTGTGATAAGATTGTAAGGTTAAAGAGTTAAGTAATCATTATTTACAAGTTTGTATCAACTGAAGAACAGATTCAATCTTTTTCCAAAATTAGGCTAACAAAATGAGGGGGAACTATTTCTAGAAAACAATGAACTCAGCAACTTTCCTGTCATTTTATCTATAGCAATTCCATCAGATTCTGCTAGCGTCTTAGCACATTCATGGCGGGGTGCTCGAGTAAGATAGAGAGTAATCACATAAAGTTGAAACTTGCACAGTTTTTACTCTTTCCAAAATTGAGGGGTGAAGATATTTTCATATATTAGGCCAAAGTTCATCAGCCATCTGAAAATGATATCATGAATCTATCATTGTCTTCGGACATCCCCATATCGGTTATTTATTCGCTTCTGTCCATATAACAGGTTGCAGAAGGGCATCAGCTGAATTCAAGGTTTTCTTTGTCAACAAAATGAAAATGAAGCTTGGATCCAAGAAATGGAAATCCATCGTCCCTCGTTTTAAAGGAAAATCATCAGCTCCCTCGTTTTCTCTAGTTTCCAAATCTAAGTCGGTTAAATATTGTCCAGACAAAATGCCGGTCTATCTAAACGTGTACGATTTAACCCCGATGAATGGTTATGTCTATTGGGCAGGCCTTGGTATCTTTCACTCTGGTGTAGAAGGTAATGTCACAAACTTATCTTACAAGACCATCTTTGATCTGAATTTAGAAAGTTTGTAATGCATTTTATTCCTTTCTGAGAGTAAAATGTATGCATTGTGCAGTCCATGGGGTAGAATATGCATTTGGAGCTCATGACTATCCAACCAGTGGCGTTTTTGAAGTTGAACCTCGACAATGCCCCGGCTTCAAATTCAGGAGGTCAATATTGATTGGCTCGACCTGCCTCAATCGTCATGAAGTCAGAGAGTTCATGGAGCAACGCTCTTCGAGCTACCATGGTGATACATATCACCTCATCGTCAAGAATTGTAATCATTTCTGCAAGGACGTCTGTCATCAGTTGACTGGGAAATCAATTCCGAAATGGGTAAATCGACTCGCTAAAATAGGTACCTCTTCTGTTCCATTCCCTCTTAGAAGTGATTTTCCAGCTGAATCCGATCATCTAAATGCTCGTTCTATCGATTTGATTCCAAAAAGTTTCCAGCTACAATACAATTTTCCTTAGTTATAAGAACCTAACATCTAACATATCCTGTTCTATAGTCTCTGATTTTCTTGTTTGGCTAGCTTCCATCATCCTACTATTTATTTTGCAAGTTTAATAAAGGATGAACATTACAGGTTCCGTTTGTAATTGCATACTTCCCGACTCCCTTAGGATATCTGCCGTAAGACACGATCCCACGTACCCACCATATGAGACCGAGAGGACGAAGCTGAGGAATGCTTCCAGTTGCTTGTCTACTATATCAAGTCAGCAGAAGCAGCTGTCTTCATCTTCATTGTTTCTACGGTCGCCATCGAAAGGCTGGGAATTGAAGAAGCCGAACGGCGATCCCCCTCATGCCTCAAAGGATAGGTGAGATTATTTGATTGTGTTATAAGTATGTTTTCTTGGAAGAGAAGGGAAAGTTATTATTATTTCGATTTCACATAATTTGTTGGGAGATAGGTTGGTGAGTATATTATGGTGGAAAATCTCTATTAGATAACAAACCATTAGCCTTGCAGTGTAAATGTATGTCTGTTTCTGGATCGTATCAATGAATGGTCCTTACCATGCAGCTCTCTGTCATTTCAAGCTACCCCCAACCCTCAAAAGGTAAGTGTCTAAAACTATGGATACTCATATCCGTTCTCTGAATTTCCTGGCCTTTTAAGTGAATTCTGTATGGCTTTTACCATTAATTTTGTATGACATAGCTAACTGGTACTGTGATGCACATGAATGACAGAGAAAAGTAGACAAATAGACAAAATATAGCGACAAAGCATAAGATTTGTTATGTTGGGCTGCTTTATTTTGTCTACTAGTTCTTCCTTTGTCATTTGTTATGTTGTACCAATATTCGATTCATCGTTTTAGTTAATGATGTTGATAGCAATTATGTAGAATCATGATTTAAAGTTACGAGTATAATTTGAAGTTTAAGTTCGAGAGTATAGGGTCAAGATAGGAGTTTTTTCGAGGAAAAAAAACCCTTTTGTAGTAGTTCACGAGGGGTGGGGATTAGAATATCTGACCGTTATAGATGTTTGTTGACTTGTAACTCTCTATTCTACTTTGCAATGAGTTTTCTTTGTGTTTGTGAAATTATAACGACCTTTGTTTGATTTATTTTCGTGAAGACATTCATCTTCTAAGAAGTAGTTATCTATATAGTACTTATCCATTCTAAAAAAATGCGAAGTGTTTGACCATTGTGACCAACTTATTTCATGTTTATGGATTCAAACCAACAATCAATAATGAGAATGTACATAATCGAGCTCGGTTATGCTATTAAAAGATTTCTTCTAAGCCTACCTTTTCTGTAGATCTTTACAAAGATTTCTTACCTTTTCGGTAGATCTTTACGACTCACAAATTCATTGTAGGAGGTTTCCATTTTCTTGTTTACAGGGTAAACTATAAGCTGGACGTCGTCATTCACTAATGGTCACTGCTCTTAAATCAACAAGCTCAAGGGATAGAATTTTTTTGGAGATAATACCACTTGGGATTACTCTTTTATTGGCTACTGTTTGTGTGGTATGTCAATAATTTAGAAAGAAAAAAAGGAAAAGAAGGGAAAATCTCGTGTCCCCAACATCTGGCTCTGCCTATTTGTTTGTAAGTGGGACCTCACAACTCACAGGCATCCCAAGGCCAATGGGAGAATCCAATGCGAGTGTGCCCTGATTTTGATTGGTATCGTCCAAGGGCCCTTGTCCTTTTCAACTGCAAGCCAATTTATACAGGCAAATTGATAACATGGGGTAGCTATGGCAATCATGGAAAAACTTGAAGCCAATGTATAACCAATAGCTAAATGACTACAGCAAATCTTCCCTCATCTTACAGATTCTTTTAGTTTGAATTTCCATCCACCAATAGTATCTGTCATATATAGTATTCAAAAAGAATAAAAAAAAAAAAAAAAAAAAAGAGCATGATAAGAGGAAGTGGGCATGAGATCTTGATAAGGTACATTTGGCTTGATCTTCAAGCTATGATTTCCTTTGCTACTATCATTACCTATTGGTAAATAAATAACAATAGTATTCATTATAATGTCTAGAGGAAAGAATAAGAAATACGATATCTCTACCGGAGAAAAGGGTCGAAACCCGACGATGATATTTGCAGGCAGCAGCATTCCATGAACATAAACCACTTGTAACAGAAGCTCAGCCTGCAGGATGTCATGACTCTAAAGCAAATTATGATGAGATTCACATATGAATAGGAATCCTCAGCAAAATTGTAAGTCCTAAACGTGTCGAGACTCACGTGGATGCACACAAGCTACTCGGGAAAATTGACAATCCCAAGAAAACAAAATCATACAAATAAGTTTATTTGAGACGACATATTAGTTAATGAATGCTTGCACACGGTGATGGTGGTGGATGTGGTGTTTTCCATATAATTATCATCTACAAGAATTTACAGATGACATCCCAAATTAGCATTGGCGTGGTATACCTGCAGGAACACCAAAGAGACACCTCAGACATGTTCAATTCTGTCGACTCTTTTTCATTTTCATTCCCAAAATAAAAAGTTTAATCCAGGCCTCAACATGTTACATCATGCTTAGGCCCCAACAGAAACTCGCCTCCGCACTAAATGAAAAAACTACACTCAAATATTATTATGTTTGTTGTGAAATACAGGCCAAGAAACGCACTCTAGTAGTTTTTAGCATAGATGGGTGGGTGCGTGCGTAACTGCCCCCCATCATAACAGTGCATAAACCTGGACAAACTAAAACTAAACTGGAACTAGTAAATTCAGTCGTCTTTCTGATGCAAAACACTACGGATGTTATTATTACCATTCAGAGCAGCAAGATAAACACGCTTCTCTGGGAGCCCAATATCCGAAAGCAGCATATTTCCCTGCACAAGAGAACAGTTGCCATAACTTATCCACATACATCACATTCAGATAGGGCGTTGAAATATTTAAAAGGGATTCAGAAAGGTCTCGAAGTTTTCGTCATTGTCCTCGTTGCCTTTTAAGAGGCATGTTTAATTAAAATCTCTGATCACTCTCCTATATGAATATGGTGCAACGAAAGAGAAATCATACCTCTTTGGCCATAAACCTTCTGATATTATTAGCATAAAGCTTAGGATCATCCTTTTCTTCCTGTGATGGGACGTAGACAGGCAGTCTTATTACCTCCAAGTGATTTACAAATTGACAGAGAAGAAGTAAAAAATGACGCCCCTGCGAATAGCAATTCAAACATATCTTAAAGTGGGGTCTTGAAACCTTTACAGTATAAGAATTGCAACCACAAACGAGTTGGTTCAACAATTTTAAGTAAAAGCAACAAACTCATACAAGGATATGGGTTCAAACCATGTAGCTACTGCTAAAAATGTTCAATAGTTAGAAATTACAACATCAAAAGTAAAGTAATAAGGTTAAGTAGTTATCTTGTGGGATTAGTTAGGTGGTAAACACTCATGGTTATCCTGACAAGAGGGAAAAAATTAATTGTAAGCCATTAGTAATTTAGATTAAAAGATAGATCATTTTTATACCACTCAAGCTTCTAAATGTTCCAACTACCAATTGAACTTGCAATAGTTTACTACTAAAAAATTCATTGAAAACTTCTTACACCATTATACCAGAGTCTGGTAGTTAGATCATAAGAACTGTAGGCCTTACGAGAAACTTCACAATCAGAATATTTAACAGATATACTCAATGAATTATAGCATTTAAGAAAATAGTACTGCACCACCCAAATGGATGATGTTACTTTCACTTAACTAATTCTCTTTAAAATATTTTACGAAAAAAACTTCAAAGGAAAAAGTAAAATAAAATAGAAAGCCTTACTCCAGACATTGATTCCCAGGCCAAACTAAATCTCTGATACGGATATCTTAAAATCAATGGAAGAACAGGAGCTTTCGACAAAAATGCCCCCGTTTTAAATGGTAGGAGATACTCCCCATTGGTAGTTGTTCCTTCTGTAGAAGAAATAACAACAAATAAATCAACTTGGACAATTAATAAACACATGCAAAAATGCTAATATAACTTTATCGGTGTTCATATTCTTTTATTGCTAAATAAAACACGAACTTTTTTATTAGCTTGAAAGCTCACCTTTCAAGATAATTATTACTCTTTAGCAGTGATAATTGGCAATTTTTAATAACCATCATTCAAATCAGTGCATCTTTATATTTAATTCTAAATTTTAAAATGGGAGATATTGGAGATTTGTTTTTAAGTTTCATCACTCTTATATTAAAATATTCTACTCTTACTAAAAAATTTACATCTATCTTGCTCACTAATTTTGCATGTCAATTTCTGAGGAAACCTACATTTTAATCATTCCATAAAAAATCAGACGCCAAAAGAATAAGGCTTTTTGCCCCAGCAGTTCTTATCCCCTCATGTACAAAATTATAGCCGAAGTTTTGGCTGAAGAGCTCAAAAAACTCTCCCCTTCATTTCCTCTTCCCAATGTCCTTTCATGGAAGAGAAACAAATTAATGATTCTTGTCTAGTGGCTAACGATCTTATTGATGATTTAGTTAAGAATAAAAAAGGACCTTGGTTTCAAGTTTGACCTTGACAGAGTTGATAGAACTTCCTTTTTGCAATTTTGGAGACCAAAAGGTCTTAGGAAATGGACTCTCACCATCAAGAGCAAATCAAAAGAGAACATTCTTGCTTCAAGAGGATCCATATCCCCCTTCCCTTTGCTGTTGCTTTAATGTGGGAATACAATGTTGTCTAGATTTCTCACCTCCAATTTGCTGATGACAAATTTTAGGAGTTTTTGGATCTAAACAGAACCATCTCTAAAACAAAGCTCACTGGTTGTTCCTAATAAACCCTTGCCCACATGTTTAATTGCTTTGGTTGTCCATGGAGGAGTGGCCCTGTTCTTATTGAGGCTTATGTCTAAATGTCAACCCTCCCAAAGCTTTAGGAAATTGATCATTGAAAGAATTATTTGCAAGCTTGATATGTGGAAGAAAACTCTTCTCCCGTAAGAGAAGTAAGCTCACCCTTATCCAAGCCATCCTCCCAATCTTCTAGCCTTACCAAACGTTTCTTCTCAAAATGCCAAGCACTGTTAGAAAGATCCTAAAGAACAACCGCATATAAAGGTGGCTTCCATCTTATTCTTTGGCATAAAGTTTGGCCTCCCTATCTCTCAAGAGGGCGTCAAAACTGGAAACAATGAAAACAAGAATTTGGCTCTCTTCTCTAAATGAATTTGGAGATTTCCATGAAGGAAGTCTTCCTTTGGCACAAACTTATTGCTCTGAAGTATGGCAGTGAAAAAAAAATGGTTGGAGGACTTCTTTCACCCCCAACATAAAATATAGAGGCCCTCCAAAAATTTCCTTCATCCTGGAAAACGGAAACGAAGTAGGATTTAGGAAGATAGTTGGATAAGAATTTAGGAAGATAGTTGGATAAGAATTTAGGAAGATATTTGGGTAAGAATTTAGGAAGATAGTTGGTGGGCTCCTGCCCTCTTTCAGCGTCTTTCCCAAGACTTTATAATCTCTCTAATCGGAAAAAAACTCGGCACCGACCAAATCTGAAACAACCACTTGGGCAAGAATTTTAGCCTTAGAATAGATCTTCACGACCTTGAAGTCCAAGAATGGGTCCCTCTCAGATGATAGCTGGTCTTGAAATTAACTTTCAGGCACAGGCAACTCCTTTAGCAAGTCTTCAATAAGGATCTCCCCATTCTCAACCTAAATCACTGCAAAGCTATTTGAAAAGGCCTTTGCCAAAAGGGTGGAGGTATCTGTTTGGGGAGCTCTCTCTTGGTTGCATAAACAATCAAGACAAGATTCAAGTACGTGCAGAACATCAACACCACCTCATTTTTCACTTTCCCTAGAGCTTGGAACTTCTGGAAAGCTATCTTTGGAACCTTCAATTGGCCTACTCCGAAAAAATGACACTGACTCTTATTTTGGAAGGGCATCCATTTGAAAAGGAAGTCAAGATTTTGTGACTCACTTTCATCAGAATTTTTTTATGGACCTTATGACTTAGAAATAGTAGAGTTTGTCTATACTAAGAGATTGCTTTTAGCTTTTTAATCTCTCATTTTTGGCCACTAGGTGCAAGTGAAATAATTCCTTCGGTAACTACTCTATTAATACATTTTACCCTTGGAAGGACTCTCCCCTTGTTGTTCCGTGTCATTAAATCTATTAAATTCTCATAATTTATTTTATTTTATTTGTAAGAAAAAAGTAATTTGCAGGGCTAAATAAAAGAATTATTATTTTTTAAAATAGTTATTAGTAAGGTAAAAGTAAACCTTGCTTATATAACAAAACCAAGACTCCTCAATTATCAAAGTACGATAAGTTCAGGCATTTTGATTCTCTTAGGTTAAAGGGGCAAGCATAGAAGATGACATTAAGAAACCTGGAAAAAGCATCATCATGGGAGCAGAGCTATTCTTCACAGCTTCTCGAATTCTTTCACTCACAACACCTATAAACAACAGTGTAATAAGTATCTGGAGACCAGATGCAGAATTAAAGATGAACATTAGTTGAGAAACATTTTGCGGGACTAATATCCTCAATTGAACTCTAATGCAACGATCATGCAATATTGAGAATTTGCAGTAAGATTGTGTAAACGATGATGGTTTCCTATGTTATCTTGAAACACTTCACTAGCCCAAATGAGTGACTATATAGCCAATAGTATGAATGAGTCTCTCTAAATAAGTTTCAAAAAGCAACAACAGTCAAAAGAAAATGTCAAAGATGATTGACAGTGAGAGCACGACGCACCTGAAACACCCTTGGATTCAGTTGTCTTTGACTCCCGTTGAACATAGACACAGCCAAGGCACTTGCTGTCACAAACAACAACACCTAAACTTAAGGGCTATAAAACATCAAACAGGGCTAAATTTTTGGATTCTCCTCTAAATTTTAAAGCTCAATCGATTCAATGAAACAAATATTTGGAAACTAGAGATTGGAAGAAACTAGAGATTGGAAGATGTACCCAAAAGAGAAAAATTCTTACCTGATAATACCAACTAGAGGAAGTTTAGCCACTGATCTCTTCAGCCAAAAAGAAAAAAGAAAAAAGAAGAAAAATTGAGGATCAGAAAAGCCAACCCAAAGATGAACTAAACTGTAAAGTCATACATATTGTCAGTATAATTATGACAAAATTTGTTTGAACAAACCTTAGCAACAAAGCTGGGAAAGGAAGAAGACATATGATACAAAATATCCAAATATGATACATGGTTGCTGATGATAACCCCCGGTCTTTCAGATTCTTGGGAATTCTCTTGCCCCTCGTTCTAAACATCAAAGAAGAGGTAAAAAAAAAATTAACAATGAACACCAAAACAAGCTCAAAGATCAAGAGGTGAAGATAAGTATGAACTGATGAGGCATACGAGAAAGCAGAACCGAACAATGGCGGAGTCTCAACTTGGAAAATATAAAAGCACACCTCGTTAGTTGACTTGTTCTCATTCGGCGGGATTCGATTAACTTCCGAAATCCAATAAAACCCTAACACGAATAACATAGCTCTGGACACGAATCTTCCAGACCAAACAATCACGGACCTCCTCCATCCCATCATATGCGCGTAATCCTCCTGCTCATCCGCCTCCCTATTTGGATCATAAAACAACGTACAAATTCTGCAAATCATGTAATAGAGAAACAGCAAACTCATTCCAAAAACCACTCGTATGGGAACGATCGTAACGAGCGCCATTCCGAGCAGCACCTTCTCCATCCACGGAAGCTCCCCTCGGCCCATGGTGCCGTAAGCATCTCGACGTGAAAACGGAGCATATTTGAGGTGTGTATCGTCGGAATCCTGGTCGGCGACGGCGCCAGAATCGGAGTTCAACAATGGGCGATCATCCCTGGCAGAGGATTCATCAGATGCGTTGGATTGGGGTGGGTCGAACCTCAATTGCTGGAGCTCGGACGCCATTTTCCCTCCCCCAAAAACGCGAAATCGTTCCGATAAAGCTTTTCTTTGGTTCGCTTTGCTAAGCTCCTCAAGAACTCAAGACTACGATTGCGTCGCCACAGCGATTTTCTTTTTTCTCTTTTTTTTTTTTAATTCTTAATTCGCCAAATTATTAAATTATTAAATTATTATAATATTTTTTGCTTTTTTAATTTTTTTTTTCCAGAGTTTATCTTATTAAATTAAAAACTAATTTTGAAAACCATTTTATTTTCTATTTTTGGCATTTCGTTTTTTTCTTTCATCTTTTTAAAGAAAATAATTAACTTTTTAATCAAATTTTAAAACAAGACAAACAGAAAAAAAAAAATGTAAACAATTATTGGTTTAATTTATAAAAATTAAATATTAGTCTTAAATTATTAAAATTTAGCTATTTTTATAATAATATTTAATAAATAAAACTATTATTATTATTTAAAATTATTGAGATCTACAGTGAAGACTTTTCGACCAGCCCTCGCAATCTTACTGGAAAAATACTTAATTAATTAACGTTTGGGCCCACTGTTTGAGCTTCGATTGGGTGCGGCAGCATTCACAGTTAGAATGTGAGCCTGACGCTGTTCTGACCGTTTGATTTTAATCGTGTGCATCAATTGATTTTTAGTTTTTTTTATCAATATATAATTGTATTTTAATTTCTTTCTTGCTATTTTACAATTTCTTTATTATTATATTTATCATATCTCATATTTTTTCTATTATTATTTTTAGTCTCCCCTCATTTAGTTTAATTTGTCGTAATACATAATTTTATACATATTATATAAATTAGTTTTTATTATTTTATTAATAATGTATTATACTTATATAAGATTTATATATTCATAATATACTTATTATTAATAAATGTAAATTAAATTAAAATTTAATTAGTTAAAAAGATTTTAAAATTTTTACTAATGAAAACTGCTCAAATCCAATGCCCTGAAAATCTAAGGATTCCTCCACGGTTCGTTCACAGAAGGTGGTAAGTAATGAAAACTGCTCGAATCCAATGCCCTGAAAATCTAAGGATTCCTCCACGGTTCGTTCACAGAAGGTAAGTCAAAGCCTAAAAGGCGTAGTCAATGGACAATAGGTGAATATTCCTATACTACCCCTTGTTGGTCCCGAGGGACAGAAGAGGTTAGATTAGCCAAAAGATGGTTATCGGTTCAAGGACGCAAAAGTGTCCCTGTTTTTTCAGGGTAAGGGGTAGAGAAAATATTTTGAGCCAATGTTCAACAAAAATATAAATATATATATATGATAACACTCTGTGTGAAATACCAAACACAACTATTTGATTATCAATGATCTTATTATCAGACTGTCTTAAATAAAAGATCTAACAAAACAATCTTCGACCTTAAGAGTAAGATTGAAATTCTTATGAAAGGTCGACAAAATATTGCAACTTAAAATCACAATCCATCAATCGCAAAGATCTACTTGGTGTTTTTCTAGTAGGTTGCAGCAGCTTGTTACAGTAATCAAATCGAGTGGAGAGCTCAGAAATTCAGCAGAATATCCCATGGAAGAAGATGAAATGAACAGAAACTGAGACATGAGAATCCCGACAACTCCCATTCAGTGCTCAAAATTCAGCAAATTTTTCAATAAAATTGAAAAGGGGAAAGATCATGGAATGTAAAATGAAAGAACCAAGAATGAAGAAGCAGAAAACTACCAAAATGTTGATGAAACCATGAATGATGAAGCAGAAAACTACCGAATGTTGATGAAACTAGGAATGATAATGTGAGATCCCACAACCGGTTGGAAGGAGAACGAATCATTCTTTATAGGGTGTGAAAACCTCTACCTAGCAGACGCATTTTAAAAATCGTGAGGGAAAGTCTGAAAGGAAAAGTCGAGAACAATATCTGCTAGCGGTTGGCTTAGGCCATTACAAATGATATCAGAGCTAGACACCGGATGATGTGCTAGCAAGGAGGCTGAGCCCCCAAGGGGAATGGACACGAGACAATGTGCCAACAAGGATGCTGGGCCTCGAAGGGAGTGGATTGAGGGGTCCTAGACATTGATTGGAGAAGGGAACGAGTGTCAGTGAGGAAGCTGGGCCCTAAAGAGAGGTGGATTGTGAGATCCCATATCGATTGAGAAGCAAACGAAACATCCTAACCTCTCCCCAGCAGACGCATTTTAAAAACCTTAAGGGGAAGCCCGAAAGGAAAAACCCAAAGAAACAATATCTGCTAGCGGTAGATTTGGATCGTTACAGATGAAGTAGAAAACTACCCGAGGTTGATCAAACCAGGAATGATGAAGCAGATGTTAGTCATATATCTGAGGCAGAGATTAGAATTGCTATTGCATATTGATCATATCATATGAATTGGGTTGGATTATAAACTTCATAACATATCAAACATTGATTTGAACCTAAACAAATCAAACTCAAACTTGAAATTCATTAAAAGAGAATGAAACTTGTCTATTAGGCTCATAATAGAAACAGCAATAACTCCTTCAAACAATTCAAATTCATTCAACTTTTCAAAAAATGTGCAATTTTATCCAGTGTAAATAGGTTGTTCTCTAAGAAATTACTCAAACAACCAACAGAACTCCAATTATTTCATGCGTATATGCTATTGAATCCATCATCTAACTAGGAGAGTTTGATTCAAGGAAACTAACCAATCCGAACATGAACACTCTGGTAGGTGCCATGGATCTTCATACTTCTGCACAGGAAACAACATATGTATAATCACATCAGAGAGCTTCCCCTGGATAAAAATGGCAGCTACCAACAAGATAAACTGAAGGATTTTAATGGTAATGGCTATAGAACCCATGTAGAGATTAAACTGAAATCTTACAGTTTCAAGCTCTCAGATCTTTTGGGATCAAATTCCCTGTAAACTATGCTTTATTGTATGATTAGTTTCAAATGATCTGTGAAAGAATCCCAAATAAACAGAAAATTTAGCCTAGTAAAATTGAAACCTATCTCAGCATGATATCCAGTTCTTATGGGTGCTAATCAAAGCCGAGAGAAGCCCAGCACAAGATAGAAAAAGTGGCCCTGAAAGCCGGCCATTCCCATCACGAATGTCAGCCAACGCCATGAATCCATCGGCAAAGTCTTGAACGATTGAAAGTTTCTTCATCAATTTTTTCGCCTGCAACTTCTTCATCTTCTCTTCCTCTTCCCGATTTCCATCTCCCTTAGACACCGCAATATCCATACTCGCTTTCAAACACGCCTCGTCTTCAACAATCTGATTGAAATCCCTAAATTTCAACGAAATACTCCCAATATAACCAATAAATTCCGCCCACCCACTGATCTTCTGCAGACGACTAGAGTATCGTTTATCAATCAAACCAGCTTTAACCAACCAAATAAACTGTTCGATGAAGTAATAAATCCCCTCGCCGCCATACGCGACGATCGCGAGCACAAGTTCTTGGCTCGATTCAAAATGCGAGTTTCTCAAAGCGTTGAGGTCCTGCACGAACTTCCCAAGGCGGAAGGCTTTACGGCTGACGCCGACGTTGGACTCGAAGCTCTTGAGACGTTGCGTGAGAGGAAGGGATTCGGGAAGGGCGGAAGAGGAGAGGATGATCTTGGTGGCGTACCTGGAGATTTTCAAGAGCTTGTCAACGCCGTCTCTCTTTGCGAGGTAAGCTTCGAGATGATTGAAGAAATCTCTATGCTTCTCGGCTGACGACGGGGGAGATTTGGATGCCATGGCCGTGCTAGGGGCGGAGAGAATGGAGGCAGGAGAAATCTCTCCCAATTTGACCGGAGAGTTGTTGGATGAGAGTATCGGAAGAGAACCAATACGACGGCGTTTTGTAATCTCTTACATTGACTAGTTATGCGTGCCATGAGATTCCCCATATGTGAAGTCGATAGGAGAGTGGTTTAAATTTGTGTTTTTCTTTTATTTTTTGTATTTTAATTTCACTAAATTAATAAAAATATCTTAAAATTTTATATTTTTATCTTTAAAAAAATAATTCAAAACTTTTAAAATTACAAACTTTCAAAATAAATTCTAAAAAAATACCATTAGTTTTAGACTAAAACTATTAATATTTGGTTCAAAAATACAAACTTTTAATGGTATTTTAAAAATACTTTTAAATTTTTAATAGGGTTTTAAAAATACATTTGAATTTTAAAATTTTTTATTAATACCCTTAAATTTTTTAAAAAATATACTTTTTTTCTATTCAGCTTATGGTTGAAGTAATATATTTTTTTAAAAAAAAAGAACATCAACTGAGGTTACAGGGAGAGCATGCACTTCTAGGCTCTATCAATAAAAGCATATGGGGATCGAGAGTCTACGTTATGGGATAGCTATGAAATATTTGATCAAAAAGTCAACTCAATACTACACCAATCATGGTACTAAAGTTAAAAGTGAAATATTCGATCAAAAAGTCAACTCAATACTAACCAATCACGGTACTAAAGTTAGAGAATTCAATAATTGTTATATTCAAAATAGAACGAAAAAGAAACAACTAGATTAAGAGCTTTAAGCTCTCCCAACTGAGCTAAATGGGCATATTTAATTTAATAAAAGAATTAAACATTCTCTCTACCAAACGAGCTAAACAGGAGGTCGCCATAAAAAACACAATCAACCTAATTAATACACTTCTTCACCTGTCAAAAATATTTGAGCATTTGCACACCATGGGGCTCAAACCCACGACCACAAAGTTAAGAGCTTTGAGCTCTACCAACTGACCTAGACAAGCCATATAAAAATACAACCCTTTGATCTCTTAATCGAGTGACCTAATTAGTGCTTCTTGCGCTCTAACAA
The DNA here is from genome assembly GCF_002738345.1 of Cucurbita maxima. Classification (NCBI taxonomy): domain Eukaryota; kingdom Viridiplantae; phylum Streptophyta; class Magnoliopsida; order Cucurbitales; family Cucurbitaceae; genus Cucurbita; species Cucurbita maxima. The sequence continues at coordinate 2,540,005 of NW_019272038.1, forward strand.
CTAAGCTAGACGAACCACATAAAAAACACAATCAACCTAATTAATGGTTCTTCACCCAGTCAAAAGAATTTGAGCATTCACCGACCGTCCACAAGGTTAAGAGTCTTGCGCCCTACCAACTGAGCTAGACGGGCCATATAAAAAAAACAAACCCAGTCAAAAGAATTTGAGCATTCACCCACCGTCCACAAGGTTAAGAGCCTTGCGCCCTACCAACTGAGCTAGACGAGCCATATAAAAAAAACAATTCTTTGATCTCTTAATTGAGTGACCTAATTAGTGCTTCTTCTCTCATAAAAGATTTAAAGCTTACAACAATTAAAAAATAAAAATAATTTTTCCCATGGTGAGGCTCAAACCCATGTGCTCTACCAATTAAGCTAGACTGGCCTACATAAGAAAACAATCCTTTGATCTCTCGATCGAGTGACCTAATTAGTGATTTTTTTTCAATAAAATTAAACTCACCCACGAAGGAGCTCGAACACATAACCACGAGGTTAAGAGTCTTGCTCTACTTTATCGAGTAGACGGGCCAACATAATAAAAACTACTTTATCGAGTGACCTAATTAATGTATAAAAAAATGAATGGGCTGAAACCCACAACAACAATGAGCCTTACACTCTAGGGCTAGGCCTACAATGGGGCTCAAACCCACGACCACAAGGTTAAGAGTCTTGCGTTCTATCAACTAAACTAGATAGACCTACATGAGAAATACAATCCTTTGATCTCTGGATCGAGTGACCTAATTAGTGTTTTTCTCGGCTAGATAGGCCTACTATCGATTGGAGAGAGAAACAAAACATTCCTTGGTGTGGAAATCTCTGGAAAGACAAAACTTTCTTGTCTTTTATTACATTTTCAAATGAATTCATTCAAGGCGTGTGGTTGAACATGAAGCTTGTCGGGCTCTGCCATAAACATAGCCAACCTGCTCTCATGGCCCCCACCCCACCACAATCCTAATCCAGTTTCAGTTCCATTCAGTGGAAGAATGAAAGTAAAATGGTTGAATTGAATTGAATTGAAACAGTTCGGATGAGGAGAAACAGAGTGATGTGTTCATATCAACAAGACAACAACCTCTTGATTACATGATACATATATCTACATAGTAATTGCTGACTTAAAATCATGTCTTGTAATGTAATAGCAACAAACTAGGAAAATCATTACCTGAAATGAAGTGAATGAAGCTCCCTCCGTCATAGATGAAGCTCTATAAAGTAAATATTTTAACTTAAATTATATGAATGGAATCAGCTATGACAATCCCAGATAGACAATGAATCAATCAAAAGAGGGGTTTGCTTACTATATTGTTATGTTTTCGTAGATCGTTTCTTCTTTAGATTGGCTCTATTCTTAGCTTCAAGCCTTACTGCTACTACCAAGTGTGAGTTCCAAATCCTCCAATCCGACTTCATGGATCTTCTCCCCTTCCCAAGGCTTAACCTTACGGCCCAAGAACTCGAATTCACTTCCTCTTCCATTTTCCTTGATGAAGCCTCCCTGCAGATCATGCTGGTCAGCAGGCTTCACAAGGTTGAATGTGGGAGACGTTGGCATTGTCAATGTGGATTGGGGATAGGCATGGAGAAATGCCCATTGATTGGAAGCGTTGGTGGATGATTCAGACTCATCACATTCGTGGATCGTGGTGGGAGTATGCAGCTGAGGGCGAGTTGGGCTAGCAGGGGCAGATACTGCAAAGAAAGGGTAGTTCAAGGAGGAGAAGGATTCCTTAGCAGTGACCTCCCAATTGAGGAATGGCTGTGGAGTTCTTGAGGCTGGGGATGAAAGGGGAGGGGTCACAGGAGCACTGTTTGAGATTCTAAGAGGAGGAAGTGATCTGGGAATTGCTTGGCGAAGATACGGAATGAGGTTCGATGGATTGTCGGCGTCCAGATGGGACGGGCTCGGAAAGGAGGAGGAGGAGGGGCTGACTTGGTAGGATGCCATAGGGCTAGGGAATGAAGAAGACAATGGGCTTGGATTTTGGGAAGAGTAGGGCGTGATTCTAGTGGAAGTACCAACGATGCTCATTGGAGGTGGCTTGCATCCCTGAGATAAGAACAAGCACATAACCATTTATCATTTCATTTCACAATCAAACCAGAATCCAACAGATTAAACTAATCCGTAAAAGCTCCTATCATTTCATTTCACAACAGATTAAGATCGATCCACAAAAGCTCCTCCGTTCAAACTAATCCGTAGATTTTCAACTAAACAACCTACTTCTTCGTAAAATCAAGTCAATTACAAGAATGAAATGCCATGGCGAAGTAATTGAAACGAACTAATCGAGTTCAGATCGATCCCAATGTAGATTCCAGGACAGATCAATTCAAAATCAAGAGAAACACGAACCGTTACATAAATCGGCGATTCAGATCTACTAGAGCATTTCAAATCCAGCATTCCAATCACCGATCGAGCACTACAAATTAAGAAAGAAGAAGGGAAATCAATAAAAGAGATCGAAAGCGGAAGCGAGAACTGACCTTCCGATAAGTGGTTCCATCATCTTCGACAGTCCAACCAGCATCAGCACAGAGAGCTTTAAGGACCTCGTTATTGTCACAATGTTTAGGCAAGTTGAAGTTTCCCTGAGCCCTAAGGCCGGCATAAATCTTGGCCGCGATAGCTCTCCTCCGCCGCTCTCTGGTTCGATTATTCTCCCGCTCCCTCCATGACGGCTTCCGGCGGCAAGTGGAGGCAGAAGTAGCCCCGTCGGAGGTCATTTCCCGGCGATCTGAAGCGAAGATTGCGTGAGGGGTGGGGGTACTGAAGTACCCGGAAGAAATGGAGAATTTTACAGCGGGGAAAGAAGATCAAAGAAGAAGAAGAAGACGACGACGACGGTTTGACTATCTTGTCCTTTGACTTTGGGACCCGCATGATTGAAACAGTGGGGCCTCCGGATTGGACGGTCATTAAGAGTGCACGTAAGATCAGCACTAACACGCGCGTGATGAGTTCTTTTTAATTTCAATTTTATTTTAGTTTCATTTTTATCCGTATTTTTTCAAAATATTTATTTTACATTTTATACTTTTGAAAAATAACCGAGTTATACAAATTTTATTTTTATTTTTATTTTTATCAATAAATAAAATTTTAATAGAGACTAGTTTAGTAATAATTGACGGACAGCATAAAAAAATAATAATAGAAGTTCGAATTTATTACTTGTGAACCTTGGGTTTAAAATATATATTATGTATCTGTTGAGTCGGGTTTATTTGAACAAATATAAGATTTGTCGAAAATTCTTAAATTCAATATAGGTCGATTGAAATTAAGAGTGTTTAAAAGATTTTTAATGAATAAAAGAAAAACTCGACCAACCCAACCCGAGTATGGATTGGGTTATGAACTTATTTTGGTTAGATTCAAATAAATGAAAATTTTATAAATTAAGCTGATTTGATGAGTTACGTTAAACCTAGGCAAAATTAAATCGAATTAATCAAAATTTATTCACTTAAACTACAATTTTATATTATATATCTATATATATATACATTTATTTATTTATTTATTTTTATTCAAGTTCATAATTACTGTTTTATTATGTATTATTGAATAATTTTTTAAAATAATTTTTAGCTATCTAAAATTTAATTTTTCTATAGAAATTGAGGGATAAATTCTAACTAAATATTTAAAAATAAATAAATATTTTATTAACATTTTACTATTGAAAATAAAATTTTAAAATTTTAAAATTTTAAATAATTAACTTAAATTCCGAACTAATTCAATCAATAAAATTTATAGTTGGATTAAATCATATTAAATTTAAAACAATAACCGAAGTCGACTTAATCCAACTTACGAACCCGAACAATTATATTAAATTTAAATAATATATAAACTCGACCTAATCAAACCTAATAGAAGAATGGAAATAATATTTTATAATTCTATATATGCATTGTTTAATGTAAACGATTTTATGAGCAAATAATTCCGACCGGGTGGGCCCACAATCACATGACATCCTTCCAATCTCATGAACCTGTCTCAAAATCTTATCTAACCGAATGTTATATTTAAGTCAATGAATATAATTAACATTTGCTGCGTTTATTATAATTATACTTTTTCCAAAAGAAATGCCCAATTGATTAAATAAAAGATAACATATATGAGGAAATTAGGAGTAACTAGCATCGCAACTCGGGTTGATCTACAGATAATTAATAGGTTAGTCGATCTACCCCTAATAGTTTCATAACGCGAAAGCGACCAGAGGGAGCGACCCTTGTATCGGCCGACTCTATGTGATTTCCTGCTCTGCTTTGACAAGTTCACGACTCTATGTAGAGACATTCTAATCATACCCACATAGTGTTCGTGAGACACTGTTAAGTGTACTCACGCTCTACTGAATCTATAGGTATGGTAGTTGTCGTCAACATTACAGAAGTTCGTCTAACAACTCTCTTCTAGCTATCTCAGCTATCTCGACCTACAAACATTAAAAAGAAAGAAAAAAAATACCTAACACACTAATGCGCAGCCAAATATTGGTCCTAGTCCTTTCTAAACATGGCTTTGGAAAATGACACATTACTTAATTTCACGCAACAAGCCCCACCAACCATGATCCCAAGCGCTCTATCCCCTTCATGAAGACAGATGCATGAACCACTAACAAATTCAGTTCTGTGAGGTTTTGAATTCTCTGTGCCTACCAAAAAATTGCAGCAGAAGGGGGGGAAGGTTGCAGGGCTTACAGGGATTGCATAGCATGTCCATGGCTATGTCCTTGTGAAGTGTTGCGATTCCTGGAAGTGAAGGGGCTCGTTCCCCCAAGAAAGCCATCCGGGAGTCATCTCTCGAGCAAACAGTTCGATGCAGCGACCCAGCGTTGGCCCTGGTACGTACTCCTGCAGAAGCTCTGGATGGAAACCAGAATGGTAGAACAGATGAAGGCAAAATTTCATTCCATGTGAGTTAAAAGAGAAGCATTGTTCATAGTGATACCTCCAATTGGTGGCTTCCTCGAGTAATCACCAGGAATGCTAATGATGACTTGATCTTTGGGTACGGTTTGCTCCAAAATTTTCAGGTCTTCAATGTCATCCTTAACTCAAACATTTTAAGGAAATCAACATTAAGTAAAAAAATTTAATAAAATGGAACAGTTCGAACTAATTGCCATTAGCATCACTGGAAAATCCTGCATAGAAGTGACCATATATCAAATTTTTTACTTGTATTGTAATTTAAGTTTGAATCAAATTATGGATATAGTTTGTGTAAACAATATCAATATCCTAGCATGTTATCACAATCGCCCTTTTCTTGGCAGCGGATTGGGCGATTGTGCAGCACTCAAGCAAAAGGCAACAACAACGGCTATAGAAAGTGGGGTAGAGAGATTTTGAAAGCAAGGTTGAGAGAGATTGAAATCGACGTTATCCGACATACAAACAAAATGCAACAACAACTGCTTAAATAACATATAACTTTTCGGGAGAATTTGACAACTAGTCGCATCCCCCTATAGTACACTTGAGGCGATTCGGGTCTGGCAGGCCTAGACATGATTTCGCTAAACGGTCATACAAAATCAGGGGAGGAGTTCACAACTAGGCACACCCTCCTATAGTACATTCTAGGGCATTTCATGTTTACCAAGCGTAGACATGATTCTACCGAAACGTCATATACTTAGAAAAAGCAAGAAGGAAATTATACATCATGAAAGCAGCAAAGGAAAACGATAAAGTGATACAAGGCAAGGGTTTTGGCATGTAACGGGCATGCGGCCATCGACACCACGCCTTGGACAAATATGACCGTGACACATGACAAGGTAAAATTTGCAAACAATTAGACAAACTAACTGGTATTTAATTTACATAAGCATTTGTTAATGACACCGAAGCACAATCCAAACTAAAAAAAGTTAAATTCAGAGACTAAATCCATTTATAATTCAACAAAATATACAGATTATCTGAATTTATGTTATTCATCTCATGATGGGCACAACATGCAAATTTTTCCCATAAGTAAGGTAGGTAAGTTATTTCCTTAATCAATACAATTTTAATCAGTCTTGATACCTCACCGTGACAATAGCCCAAGAGAAGACATTCATACGGCCTGTGATGGAAGAGATCTAGATCACTTATCAACGAAGCATCCGCTTTGACCTGTAATTTGCAGGTACCTGAAGGTTAAAACAACTTGGGGAGAGATGCGGAAGGAAAGAGAAGCAAAGAAGAGGAAAACACAGACCTTTAACCAGTAAAAAGTGGAAATGTGTGTGACTCCCCATGAAGGAAACAATTCCAACTCGATAAAACGATGAAACTTTTCTCTGTTCGTCACCCACAAGGCGACCAGTGCTCCTTTGCTATGAGACAGTTTCTTAATAGGCAGAGCTAAGAAATAACGGTTTGGCAATGTTGGATACCTTGGTGATTAAATGGGAATGCATTAAGTGGAGATCATACTGAATGATAGTGCAAGAAGGAACAGCAAAACCAGGAGGATACTCCAGAACTATTGACAATATCCCAATAGTTCTAGTCACATATTAACTACGAGATCATAAACTTCAACAATGCTCGATAGCAACAGATTTCGACATCAGGACGAAATGAATATACTACTGAAAATTGCATAAGAATAAAAAATCACTTTTTCAAGGATAATATAGTAAGTTCTCGAGATAATATGACAACTATTGACAGTAATTTGTCGACAATAAGGATTTGATGATCAACGATCTACTATTAATAGGTTTAAATTTGACATGGATTAATTAAATCTCTACAATTCTAGATAATTGATCGACTCCGTCTAGGTTTGTTATTGACTAATTTCTCGTGTTCTTTTTCCTATATTCATAAAATTTGCTTCTTAATTTACTACTACTAATAATCCATGGTGCACCGATTAAGCAAACAACCTCCGAAACTCCATACAGGTAGCATTCTTATACAGAGGTACATCTGAAGCTATCCCGAATGTGATTAGATCACCAAGAGTATCGATGCGTTTACACTTTAAACTCTAAATGCATAGGAAGTCTAAAGTCGTCTGAAAAACAATTGGTGATTTAAAATGATATGGAAATGAATAAGCTATAGCATACTTTGATTTTTGTTGAGCACTTCCATTTTCCCACGGTGGGTCGATCACAATAAGACTGAAGCCAGAGCTAGCTGTAGCTGAATAGCAACCAAACATACAATCAGACATTTCCAATGACAAGACAAAACAAACATTCCCTGAGTGTATGCATATATTCTTCCTAAACCCATATGAAGCCTCACAAGCAATTTCTCTACATAAATCCTAAAACTAAAATGGGAAAACGATGACATACAATGGAAAAACTGGGAGAGAGCAATAGCATTCTAATAAAATGAGCAGAGAATTTAAATGACAAAGAACACATGTTTAAAAAGAAAGAATTAAGAACGTGAGGTAATGTTGAGGACGATATTCGGTAAGATGGTGAGTTAAGTAAGGATCAACAGAATTTACTGTTCACAAAGTAAATAAATCGGGCCAAGACCCCATTTGATAACCATTTAGTTTGTGGAAATTGATCTCATAAACACTACTTTCACCTATAAGTTTTGTTTTGTTATCTACATTCTACTAACGTTTTAAAAAACCAAGTCTAAGTTTTGAAAACTAAAAAAAAAAAAAAAATACTTATTAAGAACTTGTTTTTGTTTTTGAAATTTGACTAAGAATTCAAATATTTATGTAAGAAAATATGAAAACAATAGTAAAGAAATGGTAAGAAAACAAGCTGCCTTGATTTCAAAAGCAGAAACTAAACAAAATCAAGTTCAAATAGGCCTCAACGATCATTACTATTAGATATTACATAATTGAAATTCACAATCAATCGGAAAATAGACATAAAACTAGACGTCTAAAACATGAAAACACGCTGCCCTTACCAGGAATAAGATTGTGAACCATCCTCAAATCAGACTTGTACATGGAAACAAGAGAAATAATTTCATGTAAGACAAACTTAGAACTAAATCTAAAAATATTGGAAATGAAGGCATCTCAAGAGGTTCTTCATGAAAAACAACGATAAGTCTGCTTGGAAGAGAGGGTCAGATCAACTTGCAAAATTAAAGAAAAAAAAAAAACAAAAGACCAGCAATAATTAACATTGTTTGGATAACAAATAACACTTCTCAATGAAGCCAATATAAAAATGAAAATCCTTGAACTTTTTTCTTCATTAATAAATGTACCCAGGAATCAAAAACAGAAATATGTTAGCCGAAGTAGCCACCATACCATGTAGAAGCAACTTTCGCGAGGCAATATATATTGATGATCAAGAAATTCAGCTTCAACCTCATTCAAGGTCTCATTGACAACCAGGTTATTAAACAAGGGAACTACTCTGTTCTTGAAAGAGGATCCTGAAGCAGATGAAGAACAACAAGAAATTCAGGCGCTATGAATTTTTACCAGCATGGATTTGCTTGGAGGTAGAAGAAATGAAATTCTGTTCTAATCCAAAGTGTAATTCGACTATAATGAAAATGTAACAGCATGAATCAGATAAATATAATATCCCTTCTGGAATTTGATGAATTACAACCTGCAACTTCAATGGATGGACTGGATTCAGGGAGTTTGAGAGTTATTTCATATAAAGGCGCCTGCCAAACCCCTCCGTGTTCGATCAATGATTGATGATCATTCGGCAATTCTACCCATCTGCTTCCTGCTGAAGAATCAATCTCACGGTTTAAACTGCCCATTACGCTCAACAGATCGGTAGCTTGCAATAACGACCCGTGTGCCTTGAGCAACAAAGGCTTCGTCACCTGCAGCACATGAACATAGTAAAATATTTACCATTGCAGACATACAGAAACAATGCAACATCAAATTACAAACAAAGAAACCTGGTGACGTTGATCGGCAGCAAGTTCTTTCTCGTTTAAGCAGCGGGATTTCTTTTCCTTCCTCTTTCGCTTCCTCGCATTCAATAAACAATCCCTGTTATCCAAACCCTTCTTCACATGATCGAAGAATCGTCGGTAATAACCAGAAGGAGAAACCCTAAACCGTGAGTACGAAAGATTCAGAACACGAACTGGATCAACGAAAATGAAATTGGAATTCTGGAAGCGATAAATTCCAGACTCCAAAAATACAGAGAGTTCATCTCTCGCTAAGCGATCCTCCATTTTCACAGGTCCCACTGTCACTGCTCACAGTCGCTGCCGCTCTCCGAGCGCACCGTCGGAACCCGACGGCGAACCGAACCGGTCGAACAATAAACCGACTGCTCGTACGGAACGGAGAAGAAGGTTCTGGAATTATTTTTTAAAAAAGTTCAAGATAGCGCCGACCTTTTCGACGACACGTCATTTTAATTGTAATTACTTTTTTAAAAAATACTAATTAAAAAAAAAACATTTTAATTTTGTAGCTGTCCTATTTTATTTCAAGAATATTCGTGAATTAAAAAAAAAATACTAGATTCATAAAAAAAAATTAAAAAAATAAACTTTTTTATTTTTTCAAAAATACATTTAAATTTCTAAAAATTAAAAAAAAATGCTAATTAATTTATTGTTGGTGTATAGGAAACTATTAATATCACATTCCAGGATAGCCTAAAAAATTGATTATTTATTTATTTATTTATTTATTTTGAAAAAGAACGGACACAGTCGGTTTTCGGTTTATAATAGTGAGAAAATATTTGGTTTATAATGCGCGTTGATGCACGTGTCGACATTTCCCAATTACACGTCGGCATACACAAACTTCGTCGCTACGCATGGCCTTTTAATTTTCGGATGCTCCATATTTTCCTTTTATTAATTAATTAATTTATTTATTTTGAAGAGACAGAAAATATTTTAAGTTTCAATTGCGCGTGTATTCACGCGCCGACATCACCCAATATGTCACTCTTCATATTTTCCTTTTATTAATTAATTAATTTATTTATTTTGAGAGACGGAAAATATTTAGTTTATAGGGCGCGTGTATTCACGCGCCGACATTACCCAATACTTCACCCTCCATATTTTTCCTTTTAGTAATTTTTATTTATTTATTTTGAGGAGACAGAAAATATTTAGTTTATAATGAGCGTGTATTCACGCGCCGACATTATCCAATATTTCACTCTCCACCTTTTCCTTTTATTAATATTTATTTATTTATTTATAAGTAAAGTCGTGTATATTCCAAGTAACAAAAAGGAATCTCTTGGTTATCCCACTTGTTTTGCTTTTCTTCCATTATCAGCCAATAATATGCCGCCACGTGTATCCTTTAATAAGAAAATGGTCAAAGTAAAGACTTTTTCTTATAAGTAAACACAGTTATTAATTAGTGAAATTAAGTAAACTCAAAAAATAAAATAAAAATTGTAAAGAATTCCCAATAAATATTTAATTAGCGATTTGGTAAATGTTTAAATATTGGATTACTTTAATATATTTTATAATTTTAAAACAAAAATATTTAAACTTCAATGAAAATGAATAATTATTTTGCCTTATCATCAATATTTGTAAATTATTATATTGAAATATTAAGTAGTGAAAATAAATTACTTTTTCAATGATTTTTTATAAATAGAATCAATTATTATTCCCTTTTTTAAAATTAAAATCATATTTTTATAATTAATTATTCACTATATATATATATATATATTACTAATTTAAAGTCAAACTTGGCTGCCATAGTGACAATGTTCACAAATATATGGTATAAACTTATCTATTAAACTTCTTCCTTTTTTTTTTAATTATTGATGTGACGTTGAAGTGAAAATCGAAATTTTAACTGAATATTAAATATTTGACAGATCTCGAGCAACTCCGACTTATGAGAAGGCCTAGATATCACATAATAGGTGAACTGACTCGAAAAATTTATCCGAACATATTGGTAAAATTAACACATGTTTTGAAAATTGTTGGATGTAAGTCTAACATTGGTTAATTTAGGAAATAACTGTGTTTACAATTGGAATACTATTTCCATTAGAATGAGGCTTTTGTGAGCACCAAATCATTAGAACTTATACTCAAAGAGGACAATATCATTTCAGTGAGAGTAGTGTTCGATCTCACAAAAGTATAAAAATGTTATAAATAAATATAAACGTGAATATAATTTATTTTATTTTAACACGAGCATAATTCAGCATAAACCATAGTTAACTGTAATGTTTTCATGGGGGATGTAAAGGGAAGCTGACGACAGCAACGGACCGAGTCGCACATCGACGAAGGGGATTAGTGTGATCATGGGTTCGCTTATGAGTTCTATTCCACACTCACTTGCCCCCTATAAATACCCCTGATCGCCTCCCCTCTGTGGAGTATAGAAGCGATTAAGCAAAAGAAACTGGTCGAGTTCGGTCAGTCCGGGTCTTTCGTTAACATCTTCGAGGTTAGAATTCTCTGATCTGCCTTCATTTTGTCAATAATCGTTTTATTATATGTAATTCTCTCTGTTTTAGTGATGAAATCTTTACTTGCTTCTCTGATTTTGTGTTTCTTCCGTCGTTTCTTGGTGAGAGTTGCAGGATCGGAGTTGTGGGAAGGGTTTAGTTCTTGTTGTTGAATTGTGTGTTTGTTTGTTTCCTTTCTACTTGTATGATTGAAATTTCGTAATGTTTGTGCCGATGAGATAATTCGTCGGCGAACTCGTTGTTGATTTTGAACGATGGAGTGATCTGGTTATCCAGGTTTACCCAAACATTATCGGGGTTGACTTCTTCATTTCTATGGTTTTTTTCTTTCGAAATGCGATGATAATTCTTTCTAGTTGAATTTTTTGTTATATTGAGCCGTGAGCTGCAAGTGTTTTGCCTTAATTTTGTTATCCACTGATGAATCGGTATAATCGTAGTACTTGGATTTGAATTTGCGAGGTGAAATTCTACGTAGTTCATATGGTCTGTTTTGATCGTCTCTTTTATCTCCTTTGCTATTATTGTCATTGATCTAAATCATGTTTGTTCATGAAGGGACGTGCCAAGTTTGTGTGGAGTTATAGATCAGTGTGGCTTGATCATTCGGGCATCATCATTGAATTCTTTGTTCATGTAAGAAAATCTCTTCTCCTTGATCAATTCATGCTCGATAATGGATTATTTTCTTTCAAATTTACTCGATTTTCTTATGGCTATAGCTTTCAAAGATAAAACCAGACTGAACTTCGATCTTCTCCTTGGCGTTGGTTGACATGACTCCTTCAACAGGCACCTCTCCAGCTACACTTGATTTATTTGTTACTGAAAAGGAGGTTTGTCGGGTATTAAGAAGGATATCGAATGGAGATCCTCTTCCAGAAAATGTTCTTGTTGGTATAGATCCTCACCAATTTAAACCCGAAAATTTACCAGGTACTTCTGATGTCTTCCTTGTCTAAAAAATTCACGTTTCGAATTTCCTGATCTTTCTCGAGTATCGGAAGAACTGGATATGATGATGTTATTCAGATTCCTAACCAATATAATTAAAGTTGCAATACATCTAAGATCGTCTAAAGAATATATATTGCTGAATAAACATCATATTTTTCCAGGCTTAAACAAGCTTACCATATAATGGCCATGAGTTTCTGGTTGATTTTTGTGGCTTCAATGTAAACTGAATCACTTTTCAATTGTCCTGGTGAAACAGATGGTGTTTGGTTTTACGGAAAGTGTGATGGAAATTCCGACTCAAGTTGGAGGCGGCAGGGTGGAGATATTAAACTGTATTCAGACTCTTTCTTCACTGGATGGAGAGCCACTTTTGAATACTATGAAGGTCAAGCACCTCATGAGCATAAAACAGCCTGGGTTATGTACGTGTACTGGACGACTGATTCAGGCACGAGCGGAAACAGCAAGCAAAGGGTACATCTGGTTGTTTGGTTGGGACGAGTCATTCATTCAATTATTCATGCTTGTTTGGTTGGTCAATATGCAGGAAACTAGCTCACTCTGCAAACTCTTTATTGGAGATGAACAGTTTCAAAGCCCTGAAAAGATTCAGAAAATCGAACTTTCTACCATTCCCAATTCAGAATCTATCAACCAAAATCACCAGTTGGTTGTTCCAGATGGTTCAAATAACATGGAAAATGGATCCACAAACCAGCCTGAGGTAGCCTCTTTTTTTTACTGGTTCAGAATAGTTATCATCATCGGAAACTGATCACTCCCTTGTTCTTCTCCCCCTTGCTTCTTTGCTCGGTATGTAGTCGCAAGTGGTGTCTTCATTTTCAGTTAATGACTACTGATGTTTTGTAGATGCGTGAAGTGATCCGTTCTGATATGGATTATATTTCGAGAGGCGACTTCTTAGAAATTCTGGATTTAGATACCCCAGCATCTTCATCATCAAGTTCTGAAAATTCTAGTCGCGTGTCCTTTACTTCAGATGATTGTTTTGATCCAATGGCGCTACTAAGAGACATAGACCATGACAATAACTTCAACTCGGTAGAAAGAGATGCTGCCTGCATCAGATCCTCTGCACCCATCAGACTAAGGACGGAGGTGGTGCATCAAGGAGGTTCAGGTTTGTCCATTCATTCAAAACTTTTCTCGTCCTCGTGTTGTTTGCCTTCCATTTTTCGCACTCGTTATGAATCAAGAATAATCTGGTTAGAATTTGAAGGCAGAACAGAACATTCTGCAAATTAGTTACCTAATCATTGTGGAATATGCTGTTCTTCAGCATTTACTTCAAGAAATTAACAGTGATAGCAGCTAGAAATCACGAACCAGCTGCTATCACGAACCTCCAGGTATGATATTGTTCACTTGGAGCATAAGCTCTCATGGCTTTCCTTTAGGCTTCCCCAAAAGACCTCATACCAATCGAGATGTATTCCTTACTTATAAACCCGTGATCATTCCCTAAATTAGGGAATGCGAGACTCTCTCCCAGCAATCCTCGAGTATTTATTTAGACAAAAAAAAATGTCAATTCTCCTCATGCTTTCAACCATAACTTCACATGTTGGGTGATAATTAGACGTAAACATACGAGTTCTCCTCGTACTTTCTGCTGCTGTTTTTTTCGCTCGATCAGGAAACTAACAGTACAAACTCAACCATTTCACATCTTCTCATTCCCAGAATCTCTTTTCGATACCAATGGAAGCCACTTACCAGGCAAAGAGAGTCCAAAACCCGAGTCGGTAGTGCCCAGTTCAGGGTGCAAAGAACCAGAGCTGTTGAAAGGGGAGGCATCATCAAGCTGTCAGAACAAGGAGGTGGCAAAAGGTAAAGAAGCAGCAGCCATGGATGGAGGGAAGAAGAAGAAGAAGAAGAAGAAGAGCATTAGCAGAATGAAGAAGATTCAGAAAAAGTACTTCTGCTTCTTCTTCTCATTTTAGATGTTCTTCATCATCTTACACTTTGCTGCATTATCTATATCTCCACGTATAGCAGAAATGAGTTAGATTAAGTTAATAGTGTGATTTTTAACATAAATTCATCCTGTTTAGTTAAGTTTAGAGTAAGTTACATTTAGATTAAACCCTTTGAAAACTACTCCATTTATACCTTACCTAAGTTAGTGTAATTGTAGAGTGCTGCTCATTTTTGTTTTTCCACCATTGTTGTGAATTTTATTGTTGTTTTTTATGTTGTAAATTGTAGTTTTGATTTGATTTGGTTATTTGGATTAGATTTGATTTGGTTATTTGGATTGATTTAATTTGGTTTTTGAATTAGATTTATGTTTAGATTTGATTTGGTTATTTGAATTAGATTTGATTTGGTTTTAGATTTGATTTAGTCTGTTTAGTTATATATTGGGATTTTTGAGACAGTTTTGGGTGTCACATTGTATTTGTTGAGTGACATATTGGTGAGAATCTTTGTGTAGTGTGATAGTGTTTTGAGTGTCACATTGTATTTGTTGAATGACAAATTGGTGAGTGAGAGTCTTTGTGTAGTGTGATAGTGAGACAGTTTTGAATGTCACGTTGTATTTGTTGAGTGACATATTAGTGAGAGTCTTTGTGTAGTGTGATAGTGAGGTAGTTTATTAGTCATTAGTTGCCACCCGTGGATACAGGGGAACTTCTTCTCTCTGAACCACGTAAATATTTTGGTGAGTTGTGTAATTCTGTTTATTGGTATTGTGAGTACATTTGTTTCGTTTTCAGCACTCTATGCCCCATGTCCTGTTCGTATTATTTTCGATCGGATATTAAATTAATTTAATTATTAAGATACCTTTCTTTGGAAAGTTTGAACTCATGACATAAACGTAAATGACTTTACCACTGCCTCCACCTTTATAAGCTTCTCACATAGTAAATAAATAAATAAATAAATTTTTATTTTATTTTAAATTTAAGTAATTTTGTTCCTAAAAGAATCATTATAAAATAATATTAATTATTTAATTGATCCAGTCACAATCTAATTTTTGTCGGGCACAATGATTTTAATATTTTGGAAAATTTTAATAATATTTCCATGTGAAATTTATGCAGCAAATTAGAGGACACTGTTGTTTTAGGCGAGTCAACTTTGGGCCTGGGCTGGTTGAATTGCATTCATCTGGGCCGGCCCAATTCTGCTGAAGAAGCCCATTACCGTTTCGAATTTGTATGAAAATTGTATCATAGATTAACCATATTTATATTTCATTCCAATTTTATTACCTTATTTACTTTTAATTACTTAATTATTGTTAGTTATTTTATTGGTATTAATTCAAGTTATTAAAAAACCTTAGCTAATTTAATTTTCTTTCTAGCCTTTTAAGTTTTTCTATTTATTTTGTAACCAATATTAATAATTACCTTCAAATAAAAATACTAAATAAATTATTTTAAATGATATATATTTATAAATTTTGTATAATAAAAAAATTAAATTATATGAATAAAATGATTATTACTAAAATACTTAATTAATTTTAGTAATTATTATAAGTTTGAATAAATTAATTGTGATATATTAATGGGAGAGCTAATTAATAATAAGAATTTTTTTTTGAAAAAAAAAATGAAAAAGGGAAAAGAGAAATGATTAAATAATAAAGGAAATTAGGAGTTGTTAGGGAGGTCAGGGCAGGGTAGGCAGGTCAATTAAATATTTATCTATCTGTCAGACACAGGTGGACAATGTTAGAACCAATCATTTTATTTGTAAGGAAGGAGTGGGCCCATTCAAACTTTTTTTTTTTTTTTCTTTTTCAAAATTCAAATTCTAAGCCCACACAAAATCATAGCTTAAGAAATTATTCACTTCAAATATTTTCCTTTTTTAGGGGTATAATTGTCAATGTGTCGAAGACTCGTAAGAGCCTTAAAGCTTAAAGGTCGTACTAAGGTCAAACAAATTATAGCTCGTCTAACCAAACTTATAACCGACTATACACCAACTACGTAAAACTGGTCTCGTCTAGTTTGATATCAGACTAATTAGGTAAAATTCAGTCTGGCTTGAATGTTAAGCTTAGGCCAAGGTCGATACTTACGTAGCACAAAAATTTTCAAAATGTTATGTCTTTACTCGGACGTTACCCAACATAAAGTTACTCAAAGCAGAGCACGCTTGACATTAGAGTTCATATGATAAAGCCACCGTAAAAAATATGCATTTTGTTAAATCGTTTATTCTTATAATCTCTCTTTTATTAGGATACGGTCTCGGTTCATTCATATATCTCTCTTTTACTCGAGTGTCACATTAAACTTATAAAATGGTTTCTAGTATTTGTATGAACATTTCAACACGATACCGTAATTTAGTTAAACGAGAAAATTAAATAAGTAATTATTTTTTAAATGATATAAAATGAGACAAAAAGAAATTATCATAATTGAAAAAAATAATTTAGAATTATATTTTGGGAGTGGTGCCTTCCTTTTACGACGACGTTTTGAAAAGTCATATTCCCAATCATTACACATGCTTTGTGAAACATTCCTGCTTTTATCCCTCCCCGCCTTCACTTCTCACCGTTGGATCTATTGCGCGGGAAAATCCCATCCGACGGCTCACCTTCCTCCCTGCTGGCGGGAAATTAACGGTGGGAAAAAATAAATAAATAAACTCCCGATTTTTTTTTCTTTATTTATTTTTGAAACTTAAAAGTAAATTTTAGATTTATTCTATTTTTTTTAAAATAAAAAATTAAATTTTTTTATCTATTAGCTTCCAAATATTTAAAAATACCCAATAAATTTTTTTTAAAAATTTGAATTATAATTTTAAAAAAAAATTAATTCAATTTTAATTCTAGCCACGTAATATATATATAGAGAGAGAGAGAGAGATTTTGGGGAGTATTTATTGAGTGTGGCGGAGATATACGACAACACCGACGGCAGGTAGAGATGTGGGGCCCGCATTTGGAAAAAACAATTGGTTTTTGCTTCATTATTTTTAAAAAAATTATTTTAATTTAATGTTTATATACGTGAAATTACGAAAAAGCCCACCCTGCTTCCACCTAATTCAATGGTTTTTTCTTCATTTTTTTTATTTTGGTAAAAAAAAAAACATAATTTCTTTAAAAATCCTTTAATATTTAATTTAAAAAACACAAAATTCAAGAAAACTGTCTTTTCAAGTAATTATTTTTAAATAACAAAAAATAAAGAAGTAGGGGTAATTTGGTAATTGTGGAAGGTAGTGGGTTACAGCAAAGGTCAACAAGTCAACTCCCAGGAGTATTGGGAGTATCATGCTGCAAACCGGCTCCCCCACCAAGTGCATGATTATCAATACCTCTTTCTTACGTGTCGTTCTCTCATTGGTCTGTGACGGGTCGTCGGGATCCATAGCATCACCAACCACTAAAACATTATCTGTCCTTTTCCTCTCGCTCTGCTCTTTGCTTTCACTTGCAAAGCGCCAACACTTCCTATCGCCGTGTTTTTTCTCAGCGAAAAAATCCCAAAAAATTTCCCACTGATCTCTCAAATTCCCACTGTTCTGTTCCCCATTGCATGGCCTTTCTTCTACGTCGATTCCTCCATTTTCATATGTGAATTTCTTCTCTGTTTTTCCCCTTTTTGAGAATCCCCATTTCAGTTTCAGAGATTTGGAAATGATTGAAGCTGTGCAGAGATCCATCAATGGCGCTTTCTCGCAGTTTCAGAGCTGTGGGGATAGCAGCGAGGAGGAGCTTTCGGTTCTTCCTCGCCATACTAAGGTTGTCGTTACCGGAAATAATCGGACCAAATCGGTTCTCGTCGGGCTTCATGGCGTCGTCAAGAAAGCCGTCGGTCTTGGCGGCTGGCATTGGCTGGTATGGATTCTATTAGAAACATTGAATTTCTTTGGATTCTCATTGAATTTCTAAATTCTGTGGTTTTTTAGGGTTAATTTCATGCTTTCTTATCAATGTCTGGCCAATTTCTTGCGTTTTTTCATTTCAATTTTGTGTATCAGATCTTGATTTGTTGATTTTATTTGGGGTTTAGATCGTGTCTCATTGAATTCTAGATTCGAATTCTCCAATTTCTATCTTCTTCTCTTTAGTTGCATGTTCATTTAATCATTGGATCTCGTAATTGTGATAGCTTTTTCATGATTGCTTTGCTTATTAACTTTTGTTTATGCTGATTTAATTTGTTAGATGGAATCATGAGGGGTTTCGATTATTAGGACTGTAAGTTTTGATAATTTTCCATGAATGTGGGTTTGAATTGAGGGGAAATGCAGGTTTTAACAAATGGTATAGAGGTGAAACTACAGCGGAATGCGCTTAGTGTGATCGAGGCTCCAACGGGCAATGAAGAAGACGATGAACTCGAATTCGAGAACTCGACATGGAATGGATTGGATATGGGTGAGTTTTGCAGCTGCTGATGGTTCAATGTCTTTGCTCAATCATTTTTCCTTTTCTATTTTTGTTAGCTGTCTTAGAATTGAGTTTATCCTATAATTGTTGCTTGTTTGTGTCTTATGTCTGGCTGTTTTTGGATTGATGTCTTGTTTCTTTCTCTTATTAACTTGTTAGGAGTTAATGATTTGATCATTTGAAGTGAGGATCATTTTTTGCCGCCACCCACCAAATCCCTTTTTGTTGTTGTGGTTTTTATTTTGGTGGGGGAGGAGAACACGAAACATTCTTTATAAGGGTGTGGAAACCTCTCTCTAGTAGACACATTTTAAAAAACGTCAGGTTGACGGTAATACGTAACTGGCCAAAACGGACAATATCTACTGGTGGTAGGTTTGAGGGGTTACAAATAGTATCAGAGCTAGACACTGGACAATGTGCTTGCGAGGAGGGTGGGTACCCAAGGGGGGTGGATTGTGAGATCTTACATCGGTTAGAGAGAATGAAACATTCCTTATAAGGATGTGAAAACCTCTCTCTAGTAGACGTGTTTTATAAATCGTGAGGCTGGCGATATTTGCTGGCGATATTTGCTAGCGATGGATTTGGGAGGTTACAAATGATATCAGAAACAAGACACAGTGCGGTGTGCCAGCAAAGATGCTGGCCCCCAAGTGGGGTGGATTGTGAGATCCCACATCGGTTAGAGAGAGGAACGAAACATTCCTTACAAGGGTGGTCAAAGCAAACAATATCTGCTAGCGGTGGGTTTGCCATGTTTTAGTTTCGAGTCTACCGCGATTAAAGCATAAGAACTTTAACCTTTACAAGTATCTTCACTCCAATTCTTGAAAAGGGTTTCGAAAACGAAAATAAGTTGTAAATTCTTCTCCGACCAGAAGTTGTGGCATTAGGTTGCTATTGATGACAACATAGGATCCTTTGTGAGCTCACTTTATATTTTTTCTTGAATTGTTGTTCTCTTCATGTTCTTTATCCTTTTCTGACCCTTATCACTCATTCACGATAATGCTTTCAACTATTCATTATTCTCAGCATCTGATGACGCCCAAAAATCCCACAAATCAAGGCATAAATTTCACAAATCATGTGGGTCATCACACAAGACTATAAGCAGATCCTTTTCCTGTGACTCACAGTCGAAGAGCTCGGTTTCTGCACCGCAACGATCCATGGTATATTCCTTCAATGGTTTGTACGTCAAAACGTGTTTAGCCTCGTAGTTTGAATCAATTCCCTGATGTATTATCTCTTCCTATGTAGAGGGTTGACCTTAGTAAACTAGAGATGACTGCATTGTGGAGATATTGGCGACACTTCAATCTCGTAAGTTTCGAAGGTCGATTCGGTTCAATAGTCGTTACTACGAAATCTCTTTCTTTACATAGCGATCATTGGGTTTGTGCAGGTTGATGCCTTTCCCAACCCGTCGAAAGAGCAATTAGTAGATCTAGTTCAAAGGCATTTCATGTCACTGGTACTCGACCATGCCTTACTTCCTAAAAACACTATCAGACGATCCTATTTTCACATGGATCGAAAACATTTTTCCTTCTATCTCTATTGATGATTTCTTTCTTTTTTGGTTGCGAAGCAACTGGATGAGTTGCAGGTTATAATGGGTTTTGTGAAGGCTGCAAAGAGACTGAAAACAGTGTGCAAATGAGAGGAGAGGAACTGGGGAATCCATTGAGTTGATTCTCATGCTAACAGATAATTCAGGTGAATGAGAAGTGTTTAGGTTCTCTCTGTAACATATGGATCAGTCGATCGATCGATCAATCGGAAATGGGTTTTGTGGGTCGAGATTGGAACGGGTTAGTATGATTCTGTTGTAGTTAATAGAGTAATATCTTGTTTTAGTGACGATGTTACTTGCAGTGTAGATATGTGTAAACTGCAAATATTAGGGACCAAAAAACATGCTTCTAAGCTTTTGTTTAATGTAATGCTGACTGACTTTAGGGGTGTTTGATTGCCCAAAAAATGTACAAATTTTGCTGTTTCATAGCTTAATGTTATGAGTTCTATCTACATTGTTTCTTCTGTTCATTATGCCTCTTTGCTAATCGTTGCCGGAGATGAAGCATTCCGGCGAATCTCCCTTGCGTCGGACTCTCTAGTTCAAGTGTAAAAACCGTAGCTCTTTCTGGTTCTTCGAGGAAGAACCTTAGTAGAATCTGGAACGACTAACGTTCTATTGGAACTTGAACGAATTGGAACCTTTGTTCGAGACTTGAAACTTATGGGGCGATGACAAACTAAAGTTAATTGGGGATGATGGTGAGCAAATGGGTTTGTGAATAGAGATGTTCACTTTACTAGCCGGGTTTTATGGGGACTTACCTAGAATGGGGAGGGAATTCCCTCCATTTATAAACAATAGAAGTGAGAAATGAGAGGGTGCACATGTCCACTTCAACTTAAAATTGCCACATGATCAGCGAAACGAGATGGAGCGAGGTCGTGGATGCATTCCTCGTCTCAACTCTATGGATATTTTTCATCTTCGTTCCTGCCTCCTTCATATGGGAAATCAAGGTCGGAGTTGAAGATTCCCAATTTGAGATCCTGTCCCTACAAAAGAAAAATCTCGCTACCATTTTTATTTTTAACTATATTTTAATTACAAATTCACATGACTTATGCCATCACAACTCTAGTGGACCCGAAACATTACATTTTTTTTAGTCTCTCTCTTTTTTCATGAATGTATATCATTTTCATACAAATCTTTTGTACATCTAACCCTCCGAACATATATTATTTTTGTACACACATCAAATCTTTTAGGTATACATCTTTTTTCGTGTCACCACGTTGCAATCTAGTGTGGGTCTCAATTCAAGCCTATTAGAATGCGTCGCAATCTTCTCGCTTTTTCTAAACCAATCCATAAATGAAAATTTAATACTATATGAAAATGTGGGACATTTCAATCTTCTCACTTTAGAAAATTTTGTCCTCGAAAATCTCTAGTCCAACAACTCTCATATTTTCTTTCTCACGTCTCGTGTTTAGCCGCTACAATACCTCCATAAAACTTTTACCAATTAGAGTACCGACACTCTCAAAACCTTGGTCTCTTTACCCACAACAAAATTTCGACAATGACCCATGAAGAAGTCACCCATATTAAAATTAACTCTCGGTGTCTAAACATGTCTTCTTGCTTATCATTGAATACTATGTGCAAGTTTCTTTAGTATAACTCTTTTCTTTTCCATAAATGACATCGATAGTTAATGTCAAAATTTGCATAGGAAAAGGAAAAGGAAAAGGAAAAGAAACTACACACCAGATTGAACCAAGAGCATGTGTGGTTATCACGGTCATGTATGTCCAAGATGTGTTGTTCAGGCTGCATGTTTGTTCCAAATCGCTTTTACATGCTTTCCATATTAGACAAGTCCTTACTACACCCACTAGGACTAAAATGACTCAAAATGTACTATAAAAGGATGCGACTAATCATCAATTCTTCCTATCCTAAATTATATACTATTTAAGTTGTGATGTTTCTTTACTTGCTTATAGTCTTATAACGTTACTTTATTCAACTCTTTCAATTGCATTCTTTCGCTCACGTTTTCTAAACATTTTCTATAACCACGACTCGAGACTCAAGTATACACCGACATTGTCCGCAACATCCAAATTTCTCACAGCTAAATTATTCGCTAGGTTAGAACAAGTGTCACACAATTGCTTTCCCACTGTTGTAAGAATGCGATTGTGACACGTGACACATTTTCCATTAAGAGGCCAACCATAGGTTCAACCTCAACTCGTCTTTTTTATATAAAAATATATATATATATATATATATATATATATATATTATAACAATATTTGGTGGTTAGATATTCTTATTCTGTTATCTTTAATAATATTTTGGGATGGATGAATTAAATATTAAAGTTAAAGTATATCTAATTAGGATAATTTGGTGTGCGCATTCAAATTTATTAAAAATATAATACATCTATATTATAATAAAACAATATTAAAAAAATAAAAATAAAAAACCAATATCTGAAAGTCAGAGATACAAATTTAATTAATAAAGAAATTTCAGAAATTAGGATAAGGGGTCATGTCCTGACTCCTTGAGATACGGAAACTGGGCCCAATGGCTAAGGCCCACTTTCTCCTATTTTGTCAATGGAATTAGAAGAGAAATTTAAAGATTTGAATAATAATTTAGGGGTGGTTTGACAGCCTTTTCAAAAATATATTTTTCTATTTTTCTAAAATAAAATAACACCAATATTCTCTCTTTCAAATATATTATATTTTTGTTCTAAAATAAACAATTACATTTTAATCATAGCTCTAAAAAATTATAATTATATTCTTCTTTATTATACATACTATTTTATAATTTTTATATTTAAAATTATTTATTTTAAAAAAATCTCTAAGAAAAAATAAATTTCAAAATATGAGAAATTTTCTTAGGATGAAAACTGAAATAGTTGATGGGAACGGAGGAGACGAGGAAACCTTCTACTTCCTCGTCCGGCTCCATAGACTTGGTTAACTACACTCGAAAATAATTTAAAGTAAATAAATGCTTTTTTTTCTTAACCCATTTTTCTATTTATTGTTTGGATTTTCCTTTCGATTTTCCCTCAAAGTTTTTAAAACATGCAGACAAGAGGGAGAGATTTTTATACCTTTACAAAGAATGTTTTGTAAGTCAATTAGAGATGCAAGTTTAAAATTTATGCTAACTATATAACAGCCAAAACCCACCGCTAGCACATATTATCTTGTTTGAGTTTTTCCTTTCGGGCTTTTCCTCAAGGTTTTTACAACGTGTATGCAAGGGAGAGATTTTCACACCCTTTTAAAGAATGTTTCGTTCTACTCTTTAACTGATGTGGAATCTCACAATATGGGTAGGAATTGAATTAAATGGGATGATTCGAGTCGAAAAAAGGAAAAAAATATGTAGAAGAATAGAAAGTGGAATCTAGGCAACCTAATGGGAGGCTAAAAGTTCATTTGGTAGAATGATGTCACCAACTACTCTCACCAGATTAAGCTCAACAAATTAGACCAAAACATTATTGTTATTGGGAAATAGCTAAGGGGAATTAATTGGTTTGCTTGATTCTCATCACTTTTCTTTTCCCAGATTTCACATCCTCCAATTCTGACATTCAAAAACTTTATCATCACTCTCACTAACTTTTCTTCGCCCTTCACTTTCTCAGGAAAATAATGGTGGAAAAGTGGTAGCTGGAAAGCATATAGAACGTGAGAATCAGTTCAGTAACCTTCAGAATTGATTCAACTACTCCCAACAATTTCTAGGACAACTAACGGATGACGGAATTAGAAAAGAAAGAACGGTTTGATCTTAATGGAATGAATTGTTTGGATAATTTGAATATGCATATGGGTATACGTAACCGCCCAAGCCCCACCACTCGCAGATATTAATGGAATGAACTGTTTGGATAATTTGAATATGCATATGATTCGTTCTCCTCCCCAACCGAGATGGGATCTCACAATGTAAATGAATCGAGGTGTATTTTTCAAGTAGATCTGGAGGAAAATAAGAGGAGATTCAAGCTAGTGGGTAAATTCTAAACAGGGGCTGTAGATACCCATAATTGATATTAGAATTAGACAGACAAGCTAATGATAATAAACCTTATATGGGCGCATGGGTTGCAGTCAAATCCTTCCACTCAGCAAATTGTTCAACTAAAGAAAAAGTGGTGGGTTGGATCCCAAATGTCTCTTTCCATAGTCAAGATATACCCAAAAACAAATTATATGAAACAGAGCCACTGTCTACGTCCTAAAAACATTGTTTTTCTCTCTGGCATTTTCACAAACACCTTCCATACCTAGAATTTTATGCGGATTTTTTTTCCTCCCCCACTAAACACTCCGCACCAAATTTCAATGGTGGATTACTGTAACAATTCAAATTATTCAGATCACATGGCCTCTTACAAACATTGTTTTTCTCTCTGGCATTTTCACAAACACCTTCCCTACATAGAATTTCATGCCGATTTTTTTCCTCCCTATTAAACACTCCGCTTAACTTTC
Source organism: Cucurbita maxima (assembly GCF_002738345.1). Classification (NCBI taxonomy): domain Eukaryota; kingdom Viridiplantae; phylum Streptophyta; class Magnoliopsida; order Cucurbitales; family Cucurbitaceae; genus Cucurbita; species Cucurbita maxima. The sequence continues at coordinate 2,564,910 of NW_019272038.1, forward strand.
AATGGTGGATTACAGTAAACAATTAGAATTATTCAGATCTTATGAGAAAATAATCTATCATCACATGCAACGGAACAAAAGATAAAAAATTATTGACAGATTCAAGCTGATGAAAGGTGAGTTTGAATTACCAAATCAAAATTAGTCGATTATTGAGTGTCTTTTTAGAATTATTAGAGAAGCTACCATTTATTTCATAATGCTTCAATTCAAAGAAAATAAAATGTTACCTTTTCGAGGCTTTTGATTCAATCAAAGAAAATGGAGAACTCGATTCTTTCCCTTTCTTCTCCTCCTCCCATTCTCGGCTTCGGTATAAGCAACAGTTTTAAATCATACTTTTTAAACTAATTTTATAATATTAAAAATTCGAACTAAATTACTAAATTTATAATTTATATTTGCTAGACTATATTATAAAATATATTATTAGTTTTTTTTTTTTTTTTAATTCTCTCCCACCAATATTTCAAAAATATTCTCAACTAATTTCTAAAATTATAATTTCAATTTAATTTAAAATCTATAAAAATGTCTTCGTAAATTTGAATGTATTTATGTTTATTATTAGACCCGACCAAATTGAAATAAAAAAAAAATAAAATATATTAATTAAATAGTAACAATAAATAAACATAGTAAATAAAATCATGTATTATGATTTTGTATTTATTTATTATTGCATTTATATGTATTTATACCAACTATCAATTAAATCGATAAGTAAAGAGAAAATATTATACCGACCAAATCTAAAAATAAAATAAAATATATTTTAATATTCTTAAGCAATTTAGTTTTATTTTTCTATTTTAAATAACTTAAAAAACAAAAATAAATAAATAAATAACCAAAGTTTATAATAAAGAGTTAAATGAGTCATATAGGGTTGGTACACACAATTAACTAATCAATATAATTAAATACTTCTAAAAAAATAGAATTAAAAAAATATTATTATTTTTAATTATAAAAATTGATTGCAACCAATAATTATTTATACTATTTCTGTAATTGTCTTTATTATTATTATTTTCAAATTGTTTTAATTATGATCTTTACCGTTTTCTTTTCTGTTTATACTTCTTCTTAAGTATTCAATTATTTTCAAATTTTGAAACATTAATAACATAATTAATGATTTTTGACCCAATTATTTTAAAAATTATAAAAAAAGAGAGACGTGATTGTAAGGTAAAATGGGGTTTTTGTAGTTTCAAGCAACGTAGGGTCAGGTAGCTACCGGATTTTTTTTTTTGAATTTTTTTTAGTGTGGAAAATTTTGACAGCCCACTCCACCCACTCAATGCCTTCGATTTGTTCTTTCTCTACTGTATTTCTTCGCGTTTTTGAGCTCAGGTGCTCGTTTAGCGACCCGAATTCGTGGTGTGGAGTCAGTTTTTCGTACGTTGACGAGCTCCAGATTTGAATCAGTTCTTCAAATTCTAGTGGGTCGGAGAAATCGAAGACACCCACGTTCCCATTTCGCCGCTGGCTTTGAATCACCTAATCTTTTACTCTAGCTTTGTATTTCTTCCTGGTTTGTTTCACTGGGAGTTTGAGATGAAGATTAGTCTCTGGTTTTACTGGGTTTTGGAGGCGATCGGAGAATTTCCGGCGATTTGATGGGCTTGATTCTGGTAGTGGTTCAGTCTTCTTCGACCCTTCATGGAGGAGACCTTTCGGTGTAGTCTATGTGCTGCTCGTAAATTTGGTGCTAAGATTCGCTTCGTTGTTGTTCTGTTTGAGGTGAGCTCTTGTGGTGGCTGATTTTTGCTTTCTTTTTAGTTGAGGTTTGGTGGGTAATCATTTTGATTTAGGTTTAGGGTTTCTCTGGACTTCATCTTCTTTAAATGGTGAATTTGATTTTGGGGCTGAGAATCATTTGGTTTTTGGACTGGTATTGCTAGTGCACGCTTGAAGATGTCTTGGATTTTACTAATTGTTCTTAATTTGCTCATCTCTGTTCTTCATGGAGTTCACTTAATTATCATTTAAAATCGAGGGTAATGCTTGAAATTGATGTTTGTTTCCATTTTCTCTTTAAGATTCCTGTGTTTCTCTGTTGAGCTGATTACTGGTTCTTGAGCTTGTTAGGAGAAAGAACCAATGGTTTCCTCTAAATCCAATAGAGTTTAAAGGGTTTTTGTCTGATTTGATCTGATTTATGTTCAATCTATATATTTTCAGTGTTCTTGGACTTATAATTTTCAGTTTATTTTCTCCTGGTTCAGATTTTGCTTCTATTGTCTTTGGATGTTGTATATGCAAAATTTGAAGATCGCCGCCTGGAAAGGGGAGCTGAAAGCATTGTTTCGCACTCTTGCATCCATGACCAGATACTCGAGCAAAAAAGGCGACCTGGGATGAAGGTATACTCTGTTACGCCCCAAGTTTACGATGTAGCGGGTGCTGCAAAGCCACTTCATAGAACGGGTAGAGCATTGCTTGGACTTTCGGAATTATCAGATCAGCAAAAGAATGCAAAACAACCTATTAGAATATATCTGAATTACGATGCTGTTGGTCATTCACCGGATAGGGATTGCCAAAAAGTTGGCGACATTGTTAAGGTGAACCGGGACCTTGAAACCTTTTGACTTATGTGTCTGCCCGACATGCTGTTTTGATATTGACCAGGAGTTCGCTGTGTCGTGTTTTTTGTTTTCTCCTAGCAGCTTGGAGAACCTCCTGTCACTGCATCGTTTCTGGGCTCTCCTTCTTGCAATCCTCATAGCAACCCTCCGATTTCGGGTGACTGCTGGTATAATTGCACTTTAGATGATATATCCGGGGAAGACAAAAAACATCGTCTGCACAGGGTATCGTGCAGTTTTTTATTTTATTCTATCAGCTGATCATAAGCTCTAATCAGGAAATTGATTTATAAGGCATCTCGATGCAGGCTTTAGGTCAGACTGCTGATTGGTTCAGACGAGCATTGGCTGTTGAACCCGTGAAAGGGAACTTGCGTTTAAGTGGATACTCCGCTTGTGGGCAGGACGGAGGTGTACAACTTCCCCGTGAATACGTTGAAGGTATGTTAATCCATAATTTTTTGCTCCTTGAAAGGGCATACCGTTACCTTTAGGCTTTAACCGTTCTGTATGGTTCCTCCAGAGGGAATTCCCAATGCAGATTTGGTTCTTTTAGTGACCACAAGGCCTACTACTGGGAACACACTGGCTTGGGCTGTTGCATGTGAACGCGATCAATGGGGCCGTGCGATTGCTGGTAAATTTCTTTTTAATTTTACTTGAAAAAGAACTGTTTGAAGGGAGCATTCTCTTTTTGAAACTAATAGTGCAAGTTTCTTTTGCAGGGCATGTGAACGTTGCACCTCGGCATTTGACCGCTGAATCAGAAACTTTACTTTCAGCTACTCTTATACACGAGGTTCGTGGATTTCATATGTAGTTTGGTTAAACAAGTGTCGGTTTTACTTATTATTCATCACTATGTTCCGATCCTTACAGGTTATGCATGTCCTTGGTTTTGATCCACACGCCTTTGCCCATTTCAGAGATGAGAGGAAAAGAAGACGTAGTCAGGTAAACTATATCTCGTGCTGGTGACTTGATGAAGGAAAACTAGCTAAGAACGTTTAAACGGTTATTGTATTACATGGAATTGACCATTTAATTGATGTATATACATCAGGTAACAGAACAGGTCTTGGATGAACGACTTGGGCGTACAGTAACTCGGGTGGTTCTTCCACGTGTTGTTATGCATTCACGATATCATTATGGGGTTAGTGTTTCTTCTGTAACTATTTAGAGTTCGTCTTTGTGAATTAATAGTTCTCAAATACTAAATAACCAAGCCGACTATGTTCCTTGGCAGGCGTTTTCGGAGAATTTCACGGGTTTAGAGCTAGAAGATGGAGGAGGGCGTGGCACTTCAGGTTCTACTCTTGTTTTTCTGCTACTTTTCTCCTATCCTTGCCCCCACCGAGTTCTCTATGAGCCTGCACGGTTTACTTGACCTATATACTTAATATTTTACTTTCAGGCTCTCACTGGGAAAAGAGGCTTTTGATGAATGAAATAATGACTGGTTCGGTTGATACGAGATCTGTCGTCTCAAAAATGACACTGGCTTTATTGGAAGATAGTGGATGGTACCAGGCTAACTATAGCATGGCAGATCGTCTCGATTGGGGTAGCAATCAAGGAAATGATTTCGTCACTTCCCCGTGCAACCTCTGGAAGGGGGCATACCATTGCAACACGACACAGTTGTCGGGATGTACATATAATAGGGAGGCAGAGGGTTACTGTCCAATTGTTAGCTATAGTGGGGATCTCCCTCAATGGGCTCAATATTTTCCCCAACCTAACAAAGGTGAGTTATTTTGTATTCATCAACAATTGCATCTGCTCGTATAAGATGACATGATTTGCAAATGTTTTAAATTCGAAATCCGTTTCTGTGAATTCATGTAGGTGGACAATCGTCATTGGCTGATTATTGTACGTACCTTGTGGCTTACTCGGATGGATCATGCACGGACACCAATAGTGCTCGCGCGCCTGATAGAATGTTGGGTGAAGTTCGAGGAAGTAACTCAAGGTAAGACTGATTACGGTTCACGTGCTCTCTGGGTTTGACAAGGATATATATTCTTGTTGGTAACGACTCTTCAAATGGATATGCAGGTGTATGGCCTCATCCTTAGTCAGGACTGGGTTTGTAAGAGGTTCGATGACCCAAGGAAACGGTTGTTATCAGCATCTATGCATTAACAATACATTGGAGGTAATTCGGGAGTTTTGGCGTTCTAATTATACCCATGATGTTATTTATAATAACATTGGCACACACGATCAGTTCCTAGATTACTTGGTTTTTACGAACTCTTTTTGTGAGATCCCACATCGGTTGGGGAAGAGAACGAAACACCCTTTATAAGGGTGTGGAACCTCTCCCTAGCAGACACGTTTTAAAGAAAACCTTGAGGGGAAGCATGAAAGGGAAAGCCCAAAGAGGACAATATCTGTTAGCGGTGGGCTTGGGCTGTTACAAATGCTATCAGAGCCAGACACCGGGCGATGTGCCAGCAAGGAGGTTGTTCCCTGAAGGGGGGAGAGACACGAGGCGGTGTATTAGTAAGGACGCTGGGTGGATTTGGTGGGTCCCACATCGATTGGAGAAAGGAACGAGGGCTAGCGAGGACGCTGGGCCCTGAAGGGGGGTGGTGGATTGTGAGATCTCACATCGGTTGGGGAGGAGAACGAAACACCCTTTATAAGGGTGTGGAACCTCTCCCTAGTAGACGTGTTTTAGAAACCTTGAGGCGAAACCGAAAGGGAAAGCCCAAAGAGGACAATATTTGCTAGCGGTGGAGTTGGGCCGTTACACTTTCAAAAAAAAAAAAAAAGAAAAAAAGGATTTTGATTAAATGCTGCACGAGACTTCGTTTTTCTTTCTTAGAAAAGAATTTCTTTTCTAAACGATCAATACCATTCTGATTGATTCGTGTTCGTTTAGGTAGCTGTTGATGGTATGTGGAAACTATGCCCTCAAGCTGGTGGACCAGTTCAGTTCCCTGGCTTTAATGGCAAGTGCTTACCCTTATACTCTGACCGTTCAGGGAACGATTTATGTCGTACAAATCTAACGATCTATTCGACTTTCTTGGTGTAGGTGAATTAGTCTGCCCTGCATATCACGAACTTTGTAGCAAAGACTTAGTTTCGGTGCCTGGAAAGTGCCCGAATACTTGCAATTTCAATGGAGATTGCATAAACGGGAAGTGTTTTTGCTTTCTAGGCTATCATGGACATGATTGTAGCAAACGTGAGCGTCTAGTTCCCGGATTAGTTCCTTGTCTGATCGATGTTTTTGCTCGGTTTTACTTATTAGTTAAGTCAAATGGATAAATTGCAGGATCTTGTCCTAATAACTGTAGTGGTCATGGGAGGTGTCTTTCTAATGGACTTTGTGAATGTGGAAATAGTTACACGGGCATTGACTGCTCCACCGGTACATTCTCTTCTGACGTCTTCGAACTTTTTAAACATTCATGTTTGCTTAATAATAGATTCCACATCGGTTGGAGAGAGGAACGAAACATTTCTTGTAAGAGTGTGGAAACCTCTCCCTAGCAGACACGTTTTAAAATCGTGAGGCTGACGACGATACGTAACGGGCCAAAGCGCACAATATCTGCTATCGGTGGGCTTGGGTTGTTACACTTGTATAATCGATATTCCACGACATCTAATGTCCTCGGTTGTTAAAAAATGGAAAAAAATGGAAGATAATTCTTTCATGGACTTGTTGGGTCTTGTGGTAGATATTGTTTCTTGCATTGTTCTTTGTAATTGTAACTTGAAAAAACACTTCTGTTGTGATCTCAGCTATTTGTGATGAGCAATGTAGCCTCCATGGAGGTGTCTGTGACAATGGCGTTTGCGAATTCCGATGTTCGGATTATGCTGGCTATTCGTGCCAAAGCAGCTCCAGGCTTCTATCGAGTCTCTCCGTTTGCAAAAATGTACTGCAAAGGGATATGACTGGCCAACATTGTGCGCCGAGCGAACCCAGTATTCTACAGCAGCTTGAGGAAGTTGTCGTCATGCCAAACTACCACCGTTTGTTTCCCAGTGGTGCCCGGAAACTTTTTAACATCTTCGGTGGTAGCTACTGCGATGCCGCCGCAAAGCAGCTGGCTTGCTGGGTAAGTGGTCTACCTCTTCAAAATACCCTATCTACACTTTTTGTGTGAGATCTCACATTAGTTGGAGAGGAGAACGAAACATTCTTTATAAGGGTGTGAAAACCTCTCCTTGGTAGACGTGTTTTAAAAACCTTGAGGTTTATAAAGAGGACAATATCTACCAATGGTGGACTTGAGCCAGCTGGGCCCTAAGGGGGGTGGATTTTGAGATTCCACATCGGTTGGAGAAGGAAATGAAGCATTCCTTATAAGGGTGTGAAAACCTCTCCCTAGTAGATGCGTTTTAAAAACCTTGAGGGGAAACCCGAAAAGGAAAGTTCAAAGAGGACAATATCTGCTAGCGTTGGACTTGGACTGTTACTAATGGTATCAGAGCCAGCTAGTCCGTGGATGGTGTGGCCAACAAAAAGAGGTGGATTGTGAGATCCCACATTAGTTGGAGAGAGGAATGAAACATTCCTTATAAGGGTGTGGAAACCTCTCCCTAATAGACACGTTAAAATCTTGAGGGAAAGCCAAAAAGGGAAGGCCAAAAAGGACAATATCTGCTAGTGGTGAGCTTGAACGGTTACATTTTCATGACATTGGACTTAGCCTTTCATGAGATGGACGTCATCTGTTCTAAAATTGCACTTTCATATTCAGATCTCAATACAAAAGTGCGATGAAGACGGTGACAACAGACTCCGAGTATGCCATTCGGCTTGTCAGTCCTACAATCTCGCTTGTGGGGCATCACTCGACTGCTCTGATCAGACTCTCTTCAGCAGTGAGGAGGAAGGCGAAGGGCAGTGCACGGGGTCCGGTGAGATCAAATTGTCGTGGTTTAATCGACTACGCAGTAACTTATTCGTAAGTAACAGCTCCACAAAAGGAACATCTGTAAAATAGTTACTTGTAGTAGGGTCAATTTCTTTTGCTCTGTAATTTTACCAAGGGTCTTAACTTAGGATAGAGTTGGTACTGCAAATGCCATAGATTTAGGTCTTAGTTGTGCTTAGCCCAAAATGATTTAAGGAAAAAAATGGGCTGAGAAGTTTTAAAAGTTTTAGGCTTTCAAAGATGAAAGCTATTTGTAAAGAGAGGATTTGTAAGTGTATGAATCCATGAGGAAAAAAAGGAGAGAGAAAGAACAAGTTAAGGTGGAAAAAGCTTTGTTCATGTATAACATAAACTGGCCGAAGGCCTTTGAAAGAGTGAAAAAAATGAAAAAAAAAAGGTTACTTTTTTTAGTATCTTCTTCTCTTATGACCAACTCTTTGTTGCTTTTCAAGAACTCGTAGCGGAGTCCCGTTTTTATAATGTTAATCTAGGTTCATTTGGACGGATTGAGAAAAGTTTAAGAAAGTAGAGGAGAGACAATAGAAGAATTTGACATAGCGTCTTCATTGACACACGGCTTGGTGTCTACCCCTTTTCAGGGTCCAATGTCCTCACCGACACATCACTCGGTATCCACCCTCCTTCGAGGTTCAACGTCCTCGCTGACCCACCACTAGCAGATATTGTATTCTTTGGAATTTTTCTTTTGAGCTTCCCGGAAGAGGGTTTTACACTTTTATAAAGAATGTTTCTTCCCCTCTCCAATCAGCGCTCACACAAGTACTAATCTTGATATCATCCTAAGATGAGATTGAAATTCTGAAATGGGGTCTCCTTCAAGAGTCCAAAAATCTCACATCGTACACACATGTGGTTTCAAGAATAAAACTACAAATCATCAAGTGACCGACAAATCATCAAGTGATGAAATATGGAAGGAAAAAGACAAGCAAATGAGAAAGAGCTGAGCAGGTAATATAGCCACAAGCACCCTTTTGTGCTCAGATTCTGCCTGTCCATTCATAGACAGAGAGTAGAATCTAGAGAAGAAAAGATTTCATTAACTTATTTCTGGCCATCTTTGCTCATGGGGACCATAAATTGAAATTGTTAGTACTGACGTTTACACGAAAACTCGATTCCAATCTAAGCCAAAAAAAAAAAAAAAAAAAAAATCAAGTATCCTAAAAGAATGTTATTCAGTGCTATGTTTCTTGCCGACCAACATTGATATCAAACTGCCTAAATCGTGCTCCGGTTGAACTCGAAGATACGTAACGGAAGCAAGATATATACAAGATAAAGCTACATAAACTTTGGACCAAAATGAATAGAAAGTAAGGTAAGCAAATATTGCAGTCAAGGAAATGACCAGTAAGAAGTTCATTGAGCACTTGAAGGCAGAAAGTTGTTCTTGTACTCTTGGCTCTGGGAAACAGCCATTAGCTATGAAATCTGAGAGCAAGTGATCCTTCAGCTTGAATTTATCCATTAACCAAGCAGTAGCACCTTCATCTGAAGCGACAATCTCGTCGACGGGGATCCGTCGAACATGGATATGAACTTCTGAAGGGCCGAGACCGAAGACATTATCCAGAAAGGTAGGACACTGATGCTTGTAGGCAATAGTCATATCATAAACTGCATAACAAAACCAGACCAGAAGCTATGGTAATAAACACAATCATTTCAGACTATTAAGTAAAGAGAGTAATTTGTAGAAATGAACCTGCATTAAGTGAACCTCGCAGGGTTTGTAAGCAAACACAAAAACCTCTAGCTTTTGGAAGAAGAACATTCTTTAGCACCGTAAGCCCAACCTCGGCAGCATACGCTCGACTCTTCTTGCATTTCGCCTCCCTGCATCAAACTTTTCGTATCAGTTCTCAACTTGGACAGAACATCAAGAACACAAGATAAGCTTTCAATCCTCAAAAACTAGCTTCTAGATCATGGAATACAGTAGAAAAGGAATGGAAGGTATACGTAAAGTCAGTTCCCTCAGGAAAAACAGCAAGCCACAAGGGATCTTGAGGATTTCTAAACGTCAAAAGCTTTCGACGCATAACCCGTTCATCGATCTCCCATTTCCTCTCAACTGGAATGAACTCCAAAACATGGAATCCCCAACCAAAGAGAGGCAGCTTCATTAAGCTGCTTTTAAGGATGTATTTGATGCAGCCAAGGGAGCCCTTTCGCAATGCAATATCCCACAAATACATCCAATCAACTTCAGTTCTGTGGTTAGCAATTAGCAAAACACGTTCATTATCTGGAACATCATCTCCATATAACACAACTTCAGTCCCATTTATAACTTCAAATAGAAAGGGCCAGAGAGCCAGCCAGAAACCAAAAAGCGTGGAAGTTGCCTTCCGACAGTAATGCCGGCTGAGAAGCCGTAAAAAGAGAGCCACTACAGGCGCAAAATACACTAAAAACATACAGGCAGTCGACAAAAACACCGCTAAACAAATCGCCCCTCTCATCAGCCTAATCGGACTAAGAGATTTCTGTTTTTGTGTATTATCAGATTGCAGAGGCGTAGAAACATCCATTCTTCCAAGAACACCGATTCAAAAGATTTCCCCCTCCTAAAAATGCTGCAAACAAACACACATTTACCATACCTTGAGAGATTCGCAATTTCTTAATCAAATCTAACGAAATCAAAAGACGAAAACACATAAAGCAAACGAAATTCCAACAGAATCTTTCTGAAAAGGAAAAAGCAGATTCCAATTTCAGAAACACGAACAATTTGCAGCGTGTTGTTAAATCGCATTACAGATCTACAACTACGAATTGCAAGAATTACCTAAGAATCAAAAGAGACGAAAATATTGTTCCGGTCGTCTCTCCTCCTCAAATCCCTCCAGGAACTGGAACTGTGTGTGTTCTTATCCAAAGTAATGAAACAGGGAGTGGGAAAAATGGTGAAATCGAGAAGAAACAGGAGAGAGAGAGAGAGAGAGAGGATTAAAGGAGGAGAGAGAAGTTGAAACTGAGATTACTGAAGAAATCAGAAATGGAAAATCGAAATCTCCACGGTTTTTTACAGATTGACGAAAGGTAGGTGACGGAGATGTGGCTGCTACTTCTGGAAGAAATTTTCCTTCCAAACTAATTAAACAGATTTTAACCTGAGATTTAACTCTGGTTAGGTAACATTTTGGATTTTATATAAAATAATAATATATATTTTTTCTTTTAAATAATTTTATATTTACGAAAAATAATACCATATGGTAAGATTTAAAGCGTTGACTTCAATATACAGCAACTAACCATGATGTCTGTAACATTATTTTTGTAATATTTATTATTTTTTTAAGTGGAATATTAAAAAATATATATTAATTTTTATTTTATTTTAATCTTTTAACTTTATAAATTTATTTCCGTTTTTTAAATAGTGTTACATCTAGTTGCAATTATAATCGGATATATTTGGATTATGTTATTATTATTATTATTATTATTCTCGACTTTATATTAAAAAAGAAATTTAGAATCTTTATTTTATGATGAATGGATTAAAAATTAAAATTACAACGGAAATGACGGAGACCAACCAAGAAATTCAAATATTTATTTTGAAAAAAAATTATTTTAATAAAAAAATTTAAGCGGTAACTTCGGTACAAATTTTCATGATATTATAAAATGACCAAAATACCCTTATTCTATCATATTAACGACTACTGCACACCCCAATCTAAATAAGATAATTAAAAAATGATGACTAAAAAATATATATATCAATAAAGTGCACATTCCTTCTTTAAATAGATTTTATTAAAAAAATTCTAAAAAATATTTTTCGAAATAATGTATTTGGAATAATATACATATAATTTATATTTATTAATTTAAATATAGATTTCTAAACATATATAATTTATTTAAAAGTTAGGAAAAAAAATTATTTGTTTTAACTAAATTAAAATTAAAATGGTGTTTTCTTTTTCGTAACTATTTAATTTTTTAACCAAAAAAAAATGAAAACAAAATTTAAAATGAATTTTTATTTTAAAAAAAATAAAGAAAAAGAAAAACCACAAATTTGTTTTTTAGGTTGACTTTGAAGGACAAACGGCCGACAATTCTGCGGCACCGTACATACATTTACAGATTTACCCTGCACACATAATGAAGTAGGGACCAAAATCGATATTTGTCCGGGGGTAGGTTTGTCTTTAAGAAAGACGGGTCTCCACGATGTGAAGAATTCAATGAAATAAATGAGAAATTGGGGGAATTTAGTTAGTAAAAGAGTTTTCTTTCATTTAAATTAAATCAAAATCGAATTAATCTAAATTTATAGTATAATAATTATAATATATTTATTTTATTTTTAATATTTTTTATTATTTATGCTCTAATTACTCTTTAAAATAAATTTTAATTATTTACTAGGTAATTTTAAAATATGTATTAAAATTAGTTATAAATTTCAACTAAATACTTAAAAATAAATAAATAGACTTTAATATTTTAATTTTATTAAAAAAATTGAATAAATAATTCGAATAAATCAAACTAAGTCCACCCAATTTAAGGTTTTATTTTTAACGCGATCTTTAATTAATTAGAATCTCAATGCGGCACCTAACAGCCCTGATATTCTTCATGGTCACGTTACTTACTCTTCACTTCTAAGACTGAGACTATCCCCATGCACAAACTATTACAACATGTTTTGTCTTCACTCACATGCATATTAGGAAAATTTGCAAGACGTCACTTAAGGTTACTTTTCGCTTCTAAGAGTGAAAGACTATTTTCACTCAGATGCATTATAGAATAGTTCCCGGGGAGGTTACCTAATATAGAATTTCTCATATGATTGAGCCACCGAGAATGTATACCTTGTTGAAATAGGTGGTGACTTTCAATTTTTTAAGCCTTTCATAACTATCATAATATTTTCATGATCCCTTTCATTCGGTTATGGTCTTGATTTATTTATGTACCCTTCTTTTACTCTGTATATTTATAAATTATTTATTTGTATAATATATTTATAAATATAATAAAAAGAATTTGTCTTTATTATAATTATCTTTTAAAATTAATGTGAATAAATAAAATTGTTACCATGAAAGTTTAGGGCATAAAAAATGAATTTATCCCTAGTTTTTCCACGTCGGACGGAAGGTGTTGACTGTTTGACTAGGAATAACCAGTAATATTACGACACGTGGGAATAAGTGACGAGAAACACAGAGAAAATGCGAAGACGCACGCAGTGAATAATGTTTAGGGCACGGGTGCGGAAGCTTCCGTTTTCAAATGTATATTTCTTGCTTTCCTGACAGACGCGTTCGTCAATTTTTCTTCTTCATCGATCGGAACGCGGGATCGGCCGGTTTGTTCTTGTCAATCAATAGGTGAGTTTTTTCATTTTTCAAATTCTTTTCGTAATTGTATTTTCATTTCTGTGTTTTTTTCCCCAACTTTTTGTTAAATTGTTCGCGTTGAATTTGATTCTGTTGGTTTCTGTTTGGGGATTTTGAAACCCTAGGATTCAAGATTTTGTTGTAAATTTATTGTTTGGATTGTTCGTCAAGGCGATCCGTTGTTAAGATTGTTGATTCTCATTGAGTTCGTCCATTGGTTTTGGCTGGTTGAAGGAATATTTCCGATCCCGATGAATTTTTCTGTTGACTTTCGTGGATTTCATCTCAATTTTGTGGTTTAATTTGATTTAATAGGTAGGGTGTGTAGATATGGCGAGCGGGTTTGGGGAATCAACAAGTAGGCAACCTCAAAGCCCTTCGTGTTCCGACAACAATGGTGATGCTAGTAATTTTGAGTGCAATATTTGCCTGGATTTAGCTCAAGATCCTATTGTAACCCTATGTGGTCATCTTTTTTGTTGGCCATGCCTTTACAAGTGGCTGCACATTCATTCCCATCCCCAGGAATGTCCAGTTTGTAAAGCTATGATAGAAGAGCAAAAATTGGTTCCCTTATATGGTAGGGGAAAGACATCGACTGACCCGAGATCGAAAAGTATTCCGGGAGTTAATATTCCCAATCGTCCTGCAGGACAGAGGCCGGAAGCAGCAGGCCCTCCACCAGAGCCAAATCCTTTTGCTCACAATGGATTTGGATTCATGGGAGGTCTTGGAGGGTTTGCTCCAACGGCTTCAACAAGGTTTGGTAATTTCACATTGTCTGCGGCTTTTGGTGGTCTTGTCCCATCTTTGTTCAACTTTCAGATGCATGGATATGCAGATCCAAGCATGTATGGTGCAGGTGCTAACTTTCCATATGGGTTTCCTAACATGTTTCATGGTAGCCATGGCCATGGCCATGGCCATGCTCATGCTCATGGATACTATCACCATCTCCGTCAAGGTCAGCAAGATTACTACCTGAAGCGGCTGCTTTTTTTTATTGGTTTCTGTGTTCTTCTTGCCCTAATCTGGCAATAGATCAAAGGGTCCATTAGGGCATATATTCTTGCTTTGTGGTGTTTAATGTATTCAATCTCTAATGTAAGAATTAAAGAAGTGAAAAAATCTGATGGTACATTGTCTTGCTATCTCATCATTGTTGAAATGAACATCAACTTTTGTATACTCAGCACGATGAACATTAGCTAACGTGCTTATGCAATTGTATTCGAAGGTTTCGATTTATTCACATCTATATATACTACATTTACATGCTGACCCACCAAATGCAATCACATGGGTGAGTGAATGAAACACGTGCTGTGATGGCTCGTTCTCTCAAAAGATGATTTATTTGCCTAAGTGATTTCTCTACTGCTCTTATTTTATGCACTACTTGTGATATGTGTTTCCTGTTTTTTGGTGAAGAAGTTCAGAATATACAGATGGGTTTCTGCTGCACATGGTACTACCAGAAACTTGTTCATCAGATTGCGTTTAGCTATGGTTCTATCCATGTTCATTATTTCAATTCTATCTCAGTATTTGTTTCGTTTTCTCAAGTCTTCGATTCCAGTTTGGTTTATTTTTGAACTAAAGTCTTGCACTAGGTTCGTGAAATACGTCGTTCTGATCGAAAGGAGCAGGACAAGGATCAGGATCATCACCCCTTGATACCATGTTGGGAACTAGTAGGTCAGTGATTGTGGCTTTCAAGATATTTTTTGTTTGATTTATAGGGAATGACCTAACAGAAGCAGGTGATCTTTAAGCTGGATGGTACTTGAACCATGTTTATCAGAAGAATGCAGAGAAAAAGGGTAAGTGCTTGTTATTAATGTTAGATATCAGCTGAAATTATAATATAGTAATGTGGCTCGTAGTGCCTTGGAGAAGAACGTTCTTTGTTTGAGTTCGAAGTCTACCTTGCATTGGGCGAGACCCTATCTCCTTTTTTTCTTTTTCTTATTTCCATATGGTGAATCACTTGTGAAGTCAACTGAACATCGTGTCTGCTTTAACTTCACCCGTCACTCGCGTCGTGTAGTTTAACAAGACTAACAAGTGGTCAACTGAATTTATGTATGGGTAACTATTTCTTAGTTGCAATACAATTATTTTTTTATTCTTCCTCTACTCACCACTACGGGCGAATGGAATCTAATGCACTCTTTCTTGGCTAGTGTAACAGACTCCATGAGAGGTCATTCGGAAGGGTTCCGAATAGTTCGATTTTGGAGTATGGTAGTTGACACGTTATTTATTTTTAGCTGTTGGTCGGTTATTGTTCATCATTTTGAAGACCAGACAATATGGAAATTGCTTAGGATGCCCCTTTTCTATTAATTGTAACATTTATCATAACATAATTCATAATTAAAACTTAAATCTATGAAGAGCTCTTAAAACAAAAAACCATTTTTGTTGTTGTTGGAATATTTTCTGAAATCCCATTTGAAAGCTAAAGCTACTCACCACCGGCCGGTCGCCATCTCTCTCATTCTCACCTTACACATAAAACCCATCGCTTAGCTTTCCTCCTTCCTCACTTCCCCTCGCCGGCCGCCGTCATGTTTAAACCTCCTGCCGCCCTTCTCTTCTTCATTTTCTCCTTGACTGCCGTCAATGCCACCGTTCTATTCAAGGAGGCACCCCAATTCTACAACTCCCCTGACTGCCCCTCTGTTTTCGACGGTGAGGAAAACACCAACCGTCTCTGCTCGGACGATGGCATCCACGTTGCGATGACATTGGACACCGCTTACATCCGGGGCTCCATGGCGGCGATCCTCTCCGTTCTGCAACATTCGTCCTGTCCCCAAAATGTAATCTTCCATTTTGTTTCCTCTGCTTCTGCAAATGCTCTGTCTCTACACGCCATCATTTCCACCTCCTTTCCTTATCTTAAATTCAAAATCTACCCCTTCGACGATGTCGCTGTGTCCCGTTTGATCTCCACCTCCATCCGCTCTGCCTTGGATTGTCCATTGAACTATGCTCGTAGCTACTTGGCTGACCTCCTCCCCATCTGCGTCCGCCGTGTCGTCTATCTCGATTCCGATATAATCCTCGTTGACGACATCGCTAACCTTGCCAACACTCCTCTTAACGACGCCGTCCTCGCTGCCCCTGAGTACTGCAACGCCAATTTCACGGCCTATTTCACTCCCACTTTCTGGTCCAATCCCTCTCTGTCTCTCACCTTCGCCAATCGCAGCCCCTGTTACTTCAATACCGGTGTCATGGTCATCGACCTCTCCCGGTGGCGCCTTGGCGACTTTACCGCCGAAATCGAAGAATGGATGGAGCTTCAGAAGAGAATGAGGATCTACGAGCTTGGATCTCTACCGCCGTTCATGCTTGTTTTCGCCGGAAACATCGTCCCCGTCGACCACCGGTGGAACCAGCACGGCCTCGGCGGGGATAATTTCCAGGGACTCTGCCGGGATCTACACCCGGGTCCGGTGAGCCTGTTGCATTGGAGTGGAAAGGGGAAGCCATGGGCCCGGGTGGATGCGAACCGGCCGTGTCCGTTGGACTCTCTATGGGTCCCTTATGATCTGTTGCAGACTCCATTTTCGTTGGATTCTTGATTGGTTGAAGCTCGTGAACAGGGTTTGGGGTTTAAAGATTACAGGGGAAGGCGTCGGAGAAGTTTTAATCGGCCGGAAACAGAGAAATAATGTATTTTTAAAAAGGGAAGTTATAATGTATGATCAATTTTATGTCTTTGAAAGGTTATATAGCATAGATTTTGATATAATCAATTTTTTTGGATAAATAATTTGAAAAAAAAAAAAATCAATATTTTTGTTGAGACCGGATTTAAACAGAAAGAAAATAATTCCAGTTGAAGCAGATTGAATCGAACCATTTAAACTAGATTGGTGAAATGGTCTAAGTAATTCCAATGGCAGGGTTCGTGTCCTTCTTGTGTTACATGTAATCCAATGGTGATGCTCACTCTCTCTCTCTCGAGTGCATGTAGATCTACCAGAACGTTGATGTCAGCCACTTCAAAAGGTATGCATTGAAGCCAAGAATTGAAATAAGAAATCCAACCCATCGATGTCGATCCTAATCATGGTGTTGTAGTTAATGATTGAAGGAGATGAATCATAGAACACTGAACGATTGTCAACCCAAAAAATAAAGAAAACAAAACGTTCAATCAAAACTTAATCGAAGCTGCATATGTTGAGGCATGAGCTGATTGCAAGATTTTAGGTCGAATGTCAGACAAAGTTGGACGTAAAGAAGAAGAATAACGAGAAGATGCCAAAAAAACAAGAAGCTCAGCAACAACTTCAGACGTGAGTTGGAAGATTTTTTTAAGATAAATCGAGCCGAGTCAAGCTTGACTTTTGTAATTGGGAAGGTCGGCGGCTAGAGCTCCGGTATAATTAAAAAAAAAAAAAAAAAAAAAAAAAAAAAGTGAATAAAATAAAATTAAAAAAAAAAAGAAAAAAAAATTGTATTTTAATTTAATATAATTGCTTAATCAATTAGGGTAAGTGCATAATTGGAGTGCAAAGGAGGATGAAAAGGTAGCTTCCCACCCGATTCCCTTTAATTCCCCAATAATAATAATTTTTATTCCAATATTATTCCCTTCCAACTAAATTTAATTATATCAGACAAAATCGAATATTCCATTTCATAATACCCTAATAAAATATTTCTTCAAAAAAACAATTAAATATTAAAATAATGTACTGAGATGGAAGGTAAATTAAAATGTCTTATAGTTTAGGTGCTTCATCCGTTTTTGGTTTTATTGCTTGTTGTTTTGTCTGGTTCAATAATACTGCTTATCCGAGTGAGTTTTACGGGCCGACTGGACCCGAAGCTTCTCAAGCTCAAGCATTTACGTTTCTAGTTAGAGACCAACGTCTTGGAGCTAACGTTGGATCCGCTCAAGGACCTACTGGTTTAGGTAAATATCTAATGCGTTCTCCGACCGGAGAAGTCATTTTTGGAGGAGAGACTATGCGTTTTTGGGATCTGCGTGCTCCTTGGTTAGAACCACTAAGGGGTCCTAATGGTTTGGACTTGAGTAGGCTGAAAAAAGATATACAACCTTGGCAAAAACGACGTTCCGCGAGATATATATATATATATATATATATATATATATATATATATAGTTGGTTCGAGTTTTATTGGTAATTAGAGATGTGAAGGAGTGGACAGAGACACTTCTCTTATTTCAATTTTCATTTCTATGAAATTCTCGTTTTATTTTTGTAAGAATCGATGCAGAGATTCAATGTAGGGAATCCACCGAATTTAGATTCTTCATTAAAAAAAAATTCCTCATTTTAATATTTTATTAAAAATTAGTTATTTTTTAATAACTATTTAATGGATAATTTTCATCTTCTAATATAATTATTTTTGTTTAAAAAATGTAAAATTTTATAAATTAAATAATATTTTGTAAGCAAAAATATAATATAACGTTACAAACTCAAATTCTAATATTATAATATAGTCTCTTACACTTTGTGTTTGTAAAAAGTGAACGGAGGTGAAAATTTTGGTGGGATAGGGGACGTGAAATGTAATCCCTGTTTCTGGTATTGTTTGGCTAACCGAGAAAAATCTCTCTTCATTCCCTCCTTATTTTCCGTTTATACGAAGCTTCTCCACCTCATTTGAGGCGAGTTCGTGTGAGTTAAATAGATATCTCTAGTACTAATTCAAAAATAATGCAAATTATCTCTTTATATAATTGAATTGAAGTTCATGCACGTGGAAAATCATTGTGTTAAATAGGGATCGAGGAATCTTTCCTCTCCGTTAGCTAAACGGGCTGAGAGACGGAGATTATATTCTTTGTTCATATCCCCGCCCCCAACCCTGCCTAAATTCCCACTTCGCCCCCCTCATTTTAATTTTTAATACTATTAAAATTATTATAACATTTTTAATTTTTGATAAACTTTATATTGGAAAAAATAAAAAATTATCCAATTTTTTTAAAAGAAAATTTTTGAAAATAATATAAATAATAATTGTGGAGAATTTGATCCCCACAAATAAATCGATGTGGGAACCGTCAAGTTGGGTGGTGAGAGAGACTGGTTGGTAACAGGATATATGATATCCTCTCACCCGGGTTACGCGTTCTTAATAACGACATCCAAACAGCACTTTTCTTCCGTGCAATAAAATATTTATTAAAAAAAAAACCTCCTCTCAGCCGTAATAATGTAACCGTTAAGCCTACTGCCAGCAGATATTGTCTTCTTTGGGCTTCGCCGTTAACGAATATTGTCTTATTTGGGCTAAGATATTGTCTTTTTTGGACTTCGCTGCTAGCAAATATTGTCTTATTTGAGCTTCGCTGCTAGCAAATATTGTCTTTTTTGGACTTTGCTACTAGCAAACATTGTCTTCTTTGGGCTTCGCTGCTAGTAGACATTGTCTTCTAGCAGATATTGTCTCATTTGGGCTTTACTTCTAACCTTATCCCCAATATCCAAACACTTCTACTAGATAAAAGGTTTCCACACCCTTATCAGAAATGTTTTTTTTTTTCCTCTCCAACCGATATTGGATTTCACAATTCCCAAAGAGAACAATATCTACTAATAGTGGGCTTGAGCCATTACAAACGGTATCAAGGCTAGACATTGGGTCGTTGGGCTCCCAATGGTAGTGGATTGTGAGATCTCACACCGTTTGACGAGGGGATTGAAACATTCCTTATAAAGATGTGGAAACCTCTCTTTAATAAACACGTTTTAAAATTTGGAGAGGAAACTCAAAGACGATAATATCGATTAACTGTGGGCTTGAGTCATTGCATAATATATTTTAAATGAACGGAAAAAAAATAAAAGTCGAACTTACCAAGAACATATAAATCCATCCATTAGCTTCTAAACAAAAAAAGACAAATTTAAAAAATGTTTAAAAATTACATTAATTAATGCTTCCAAATCCTTCTCTTTCAGCTTAAATACCTTTGTTTAAGCACAAATCAAGAACAAGTTCATCTTCAATCAAAATAACTACCAACCAACTATGACTCTAATTTTCTCCACCTTCTTTCTTCTTCTTTCTTCACTCATCACTGCTCAGCAGAATTACTCGCGTCCCAGCTGCGGCGGCGATACTGAGCCGTTCGGGCTCTACTCCTGCAACGGTCGAGCAAGCTCCTGTCGAGCTTTCCTCATCTTCAAATCCAAACCGCCCTACGATTCCGTTCCTTCCATTTCCAATCTCACCTCCTCAAGCTCAGATGAAATTGCCATAGCCAACAACGTCACCGTCTTCTCACTTCTAAAGCCAGACACGGCAGTCGTCGTTCCACTTCACTGTTCTTGCATCGACCGATTCTACCAGGCCAATGCCTCGTTTGTCCTAGCGTATTCTCAAACCTATTACTTTGTTGCCACTGAGATTTACCAGGGCTCTACTACTTGCCAGGGTCTTAAGTTTGGTAATAGGTTCCATGAATTGGATCTCCGAGCTGGGTTGAAACTCCATGTGCCGCTTAGATGCGCCTGTTCGACGACGAACCAAGCTCGGAAGGGGGTCGAGTATTTGGTTACTTATTTGGTTGGCGAAGACGACACGGTTTTGAAAATTGGGGAGAGGTTCAATGTGAGCAAGAAGAGTGTTCTTGAAGCAAATGGGTTTCAAGAGGAAGATGATCCAAATCTATTTCCATTTTCAACGATTCTAATTCCATTGCCAATTGAACTAACAAGCTCACAGATTAAATTACCATGCCCATCTACCGCTGATCGACCGGAGAAAGCGTCATCGAGACAACATGTTCTCGTAGATATCGCAAAAGGCGCTGGTTGCTTGACGGTAGTCATTGTGGTTGTCGTTTTTGCAGTTTTTCTCATTCGTAAAACCAGAGCAAAAGGGATGACTTCTAAGAACAACAAGAACATGATAAGAAAATGGACACCACCAGCTGATATTCGGGTCGAAATCGCAGGCATGGAGCGAGCTGTGAAAGTGTTCAGGTTCGAAGAGATAACGAAAGCTACAAGAAGATTCAGTTCAAAGAACAGAGTAAATGGATCTGTGTTTCGAGGAACGTTCGAAAAGAAGATGAAACTAGCTGTGAAAAGGACCACAATGGACGCCATTACAGAAGTTAGCATTCTAAAGAAAATCCACCATTTCAATCTGGTGAAGCTCGAGGGTGTTTGCGAAAATGATGGCGATTTTTACCTTCTTTTCGAGTTCATGGAAAACGGGTCACTAAGAGAATGGCTCGATAAAGGCAGCAGAAAAGAGAGACGGAGCTGGAGGACAAGGATACAGATCGCTCTCGACATCGCTAACGGGCTTCACTATCTTCACAGCTTCACACAACCTGCCTACGTACACAACAACATCAACAGCAACAATATCCTACTCAACGGCAATTTACGAGCCAAACTTTCGAACTTCAGTCTAGCAAGAATAACAGAGAGAACCACAGCAGCCTCTGTTTCGACCACAAATCTTGGAGGGGCAAAGGGCTACATGTCTCAGGAGGCGGGGCTCGTAACTCCAAAGACTGATGTCTTTGCTTTCGGAGTGGTGGTTTTGGAGCTTATTAGTCGAAAAGAGGTGGTTTTTCGGGAAGGAGGACGAGAGGTTCTACTTTCTACAACAATGATTCCCACCATTGGAAACAATGTCGAATCTCGGCTAACTCGGTTTCTAGATTCGAAACTTAAAGAACCTGGGAAGATGGAGTTTGGTTTACAGATGGTTAAACTAAGTGCAGCCTGCTTGAACCGAGAACCAGAACAGCGGCCGAGCATGGGAGAGGTAGTATCGACTCTACTAAAGATTCAGGATTGTTTACAGAAGCTAAAACCGTCGCCATTGTCATATGGCGACCGAGATGAATTCGAAGGAAGAACAGAGGCAGAGACAAATGTGGAACCATAAGCATTCAAATAAATGAATCTGCACAAAGTGGATTCCTTCAAAGAATTTGGCCTTAGCTGTAAATATGGAAGGCCAAGAACAGAAATGAAGAAGAAATTTAAAGAATCGATATCGATTACGGATACGTACACGTCTCCAGTTTCAATAAGGAAAGGTACCGGTCATTTGAATATGATCGAGGGTACTCCGAAGACCGTATTTATGAACGGCCATCTGCCCAGCTCTAAATCCGTCTCCATAAACTGGGGACATGTCGGACTCTATTTGGTGTTTAAAGAACTCTCCAAGTTTTCTCTCAAATTTAGACATTGTTTTTCTTCTTGACGACGTCGTGGGAGCAGCGGAGTACGAGGTCGAGGCAACATCGTTATAGTCTTGGCAAGACATGAGCTCGGTATTCAACCACATATGTGCTAGAACTTGACAGATACCTTCTTCGACGTCTTGACTTAGAGTTCGAAAACCTTTAAAAACCATGGCACGAGTGTTGGAATATCAAACAACAGAACAGGGAGCACGTGTATTAATGTCATTGCCAAAGAAAATTTTCGTGAAACATACCTTTAAGACGTAGCCATGCGTGCATCATCTCATGAGCTAAAATCGACCCCGTAAGCAACCTGTGCACGATACACAAGAACCAATATCGCCATTATGCCGAGTATTTTGGATCTTGTTCTAAACTTCCATTGATAATACATACCTAGGAAGACCAAACAGGATAAGAATTGCCGTGACCTCACAATGACGTGTTAGTTTATAGGGCTCCAACATCATGTTCGTTACACGGTTCCCCCTTTCGTATCTAGGTCGCCTTAAAACCTGTAAGATTTTTAGCCTTTGATCAATGAACAACTGGATTCATAACCAAAAAAGGAGCCGAAATTCTTACCGTGCTAATGGTTTGTTCCTCCGACAGACAAAGTCCTCGTGTCTCGGGAATATGATAATGGCCCTAACAAGGACGAGAAAAATCGACACAGATTCACAGAACAAAACATGTTTCAGAGTTAAAAGTGGGGAAAGAACAGACAACATTAAACATTACAGCTGAGAAAGAGTTGTTTGGTTACATGTTTTTCTCCTTCTCTTGCTTCATTTAGTGCTTGTCTTTCAACCAAAAGCAATGGAACTTCCTGTTCTACTTTCATATTCAAACCATCATAAAATTCTTGTATCTCAAAGTAAAGAGGTTGGCATTCTTTCGTGTCCATGATCGTAGAGTCGAGGCACTCGAGGCAAAGCTTTCGACCATCATGAAGTGGAATATACTTAACCTCTTGTGGCTGGTAAACATAAAACGTCCACCACTTCGTCAAAAATTCATGGAAACTGAGATTTTATTGAAGAACTTAGAGAACAATGTCACTGACCTCCATTCGTTCGCAGCTGCAACATCGTGGAGTGGCATCATATTCATGAGACGGACAATATTTCTGGATCCAAAAAGGGTGTGCCCTGTATTCAATAAGGCCAGCAGAATTCGTCGGAATCTGTTCGTGGGACACGTATCCCAAATCCCGACGCCAATTGGTTATAAGTAGACGTTTGAAGAAAAAACTAAACAGCTCAAGTAAAAGTACTCACGAAGTGCTTGCAAACATCACATTTTGGATGATAGTTCTCCTTGTAGCAAGATTTATGGTAGGGAAAATTCCCAGAAGTAGAAAACTATAAGAAGGAAGGGTCGTGTGAGCTCGAGCCAAGAAAAATAGCTCTCGAACGATTTAGAAAATAGTTTTCACCTCATAATCTGAAATAGGAAGGTTGCAGGCACGGCACCGGAAACATTCCGGATGCCAAAATGCGTTGAGACAGTTCAAGTAACGTCCATAGCCAATCTCATTGTAGCAGCCCGCACATATCCTAACAAGAATCGGGACTCGTTAAAATACATGTCATCTCGAACAAAGAAAAGAAGAAAGTTCAAAAACGAACAAATGCAAGCGAAGATGGAGATAAATATTGTACGTAGAGGTTTCGACATGTAATGTCATGTGGTTCGTTAAGTGAGTATTAGTACCTGGAACCAAATTGATATTGCGGTATATACGGTTGATACATATGTCCATTTGTATATTGTGGAGGAGGCTCGAGATTGAGGCTTTCTTGTACTGCTTTGGCAAGAAGTTCGTCTTCATCCGATTGATAATCACGATCTATCAAATGTTTCAAGAACTTATTATAAGTTCGTACTTAAAACAAATAATTCGGGAATACAAACAAAATATATACATTTAAACGTATGAATACTTCAGATCTTGATGTCCTTGGACAGCAATTATAACAACTCAAGCCCACCGCTAGCATATATTGTCCTCTTTAGGCTTTCCCTCAATGTTTTTAAAAGGCGTATGCTAGGGAGAAGTTTTCACACCCTTTTATAAGGAATGTTTTGTTCCCCTCTCCAACCGATGTGGGATCTCACAATCCACCCCCCATTTGGGGCCCAACGTCCTCGTTGGCACAGTACTGAGTGTCTAGCTTTGATACCATTTGTAACAGTTCAAGCCCACCACTAGTAGATAATGTTCTCTTTAGACTTTTCCTTTCAGGCTTCTCCTCAAGGTTTTTAAAACATGTCTTCTAGGGAGAGATTTCCACACCCTTATAAGGAATGCTTCGTTTCCCCCTATAAATGTGGGATCTCACAATCCACCCCCCTTGGAAACCCAGTGTCCTCGTTGGCACACTGCCCGATGTCTGACTTTGATACCATTTGTAATAGCCCAAACCCACCGCTAATAGATATTGTCTTCTTTAGGCTTTTCCTTTCGGGCTTCACCTCAAGGGTTTTAAAACGTGTCTGCTAGAAAGAGGTTTCCACCCCCTTATAAGGAATGTTTTGTTCCCCTCTCCAACCAATGTGGGATCTCACAATCCACCCCTTGGGGGCCCAACGTTCTCGCTAGCACACTGCTCGATGTCGAGCTCTGATATCATTTGTAACAGCCCAAGCCCACCGCTAACAAATATTGTCTGCTTTGGCCAGCCACGTATCGCCATCAGCCTCACGGTCTTAAAATGCATCTGCTATGGGTGAGGTTTCCACACCCTTATCAGAAATGTTCCTCTCTCCAACCGATGTGGGACCTCACTACATTTATCACAGACCCCCATGTACCACGTCTTGAATTCTCCGGTCCATTAGGCGTATCAAAAAACAAACTTCACACAAGTAAATTTCAGAAATAGTTTACACTCATCTCAATGAAACAGATTTAACCGTGTCGTCTCCATTGGAAAGCTCAAAAACAAAAGATTTGGGATGAATCTAGGAAGAGGAACATGAACAATGATATCTTTTAAAAGCATATGATGGCAGTAGGACAGCCACTACACTCACCAATAACATTATTTGCCTTCGGACTATCTTCCACAAGAGAAATCGCTATCGCATGATCGATGTCGTCATTCTCGTTCTCTGACCATAAACCCTGTTTTCGAGTTCCCATCACAGTACGTGAAATGGTGAAAGTATAAGCTAAAAAACGATAAGGTTTTACATATAACTGGTTAAACAATCACGAAACTAAAAAAGATGATGATGGTAAGCGTGTTCGTTCACCTCCGAAGTCGAGGGCAGATGAGAATTCTGATCCTCCTCATAGTTCGATTCGTAATTCATTTCAGCTATTTTATGGCCAGATCCAACTTTTAAAATCTTGCTTAGCCAACCCATGGTTCTAGTCTTATCTGTCCATGATCAATGAAAAAATTTACCTGGGAAACCAATAAAATGATGAAAGGAACATAAATACACTCATAGTTCACTTAATGCATCCCATCCCTCTTGTCTTAAAGGAGGAAACAAAATACACAAACATTAAACAACATAACGAAATATTAGCCCACAAACAAACAAACAGTATGTAGCAGCCCACGCCCACTGCTAGCAGATATTGTCCTCTTTGAGTTTTCCCTTTCGGGCTTCCCCTCAAGGTTTTTTAAAACGCGTCTACAAGGGGGAGGTTTCCACACCCTTATAAGGATTGTTTTGTTCCCCTCTCCAACGGATGTGGGATCTCACAATCCACCCCCTTGGGTCCTAGTGTCCTCGCTGGCACCCTGGCTCTAATACCATTTGTAACCGCTCAAACCCACCACTAGCAGATATTGTCCTCATTGAGCTTTTCCTTTCGGGCTTCCCCTCAAGATTTTTAAAACGTGTAGCAGATATTGTCCTCTTTAGGCTTTCCCTCAAAGTTTTTAAAACATGTTTGCTAGGGAGAGGTTTTCACACCCTTATAAGGAATGCTTCGTTCCCCTCTCCAACTGATGTGGGATCTCACAATCCACCCCCTTGGGGGTCAGCGTCCTCGCTGGCACACTGCCCGTGTTGTCTCTAATATCATTTTCAACCGCTCAAACCCACCACTAGTAGATATTGTCCTCTTTGAGCTTTTCCTTTCGGGCTTCCCCTCAAGGTTTTTAAAATGTGTCTACTAGGGGTAGGTTTCCACACCCTTATAAAGAATGCTTTGTTCTCCTCCCTAACCGTTGTGGAATCTCACATAGTATCCTTCAGTCATCTAACAATTACAACCATTTAAGCCAATACCAAATTCAAACAAGATCTATAAAGCCATTAATTCTTTTCCCCCCAACATATTTCTCCAGTCAAGAAAAGTTAAAAGACAATACAACATCCTTAAAAAAACATCTGCAGATAGAGAGAGACAGAGATTCATCCAGCTCAAATATGTCTCAAATTCAAGTTTCCAACCAACAGTTTCAGATGAACGCAATACAAAGAGAACAAATAGTGGGTTCAGCAACACTCATAGTTCACTTAATGCATCCAATCCAACAAAATACACAAAGATTCAGTTCTTTCTAAAGCTTAAACAACCTAACGAAGATTAGCGCACAAACAAACAAACAATATGTAACTGCTCAAGCCTACCGCTAGCATATATTGCCTCTTTAGACTTTCTCTTTCTGGCTTCCCTCAAGGTTTTTAAAACGCGTCTACAAGGGGAGGTTTACACACCCTTATAAAGAATGTTTCGTTATCCTCCCCAACCGTTATGGGATCTCACAGAGTATCTAACAATTACAACCATTTAAGCCAGTACCAAATTCAAACAAGATCAAGATACAGCCATTAATTCCTTTTCCCCCAACATAATTCTAGACAAAACAACATCCTTAAAAAAAACATCTGCAGAGAGAGAGAGACAGAGATTCATCCAGCTCAAATATGTCTCAAATTCAAGTTCCCAACCAAAAGTTTCAGATGAACACAATAGGAAGAGAACAAACTAGTGGGTTCAGCAACTCACCTCCAGAAATCAAATAAGAACCTGCAGAAATGGTGGAATCAGCAGAGACCCAGATAAGAAAAAGCTCCCAATTCGCTAGAACAAACCCAGAATTCCGCCGTAATCAAAGAACCCAATATTTCATTTGTTCTCACCCCTCTCTCTCTCTCTCTCTCCTCTGTTCTTGCAAGCGAATAATCTATTCAGGAATTAGACCAAAAGGGGCGGAAAAGAGAGCAATATAATTGTTTAACTCCAACAATAAAGCAGCCAAGAGCATAAAAATAATAGGAAATAGCTATAAAGCAAAGTTGAAGATCATTCTCACATTCATCCATCAGCCAAACATTTGAATCGGCGAGTCAGACCCACAAAGATCGATTCAATCCAAACCCAGTTGGGCAAACAACTGGGAGCCGCTAAATCTCTACGCGACGACAATAAACCCTGAAAGGGTTCTAAGAGAAGAAAGCGTAAAGGGAGAAAAAGGCATCAAAAAATTGAAAGAAAAAGAGAGAAAATAATGGGGAAATTGCAAATGTATGATGATTACTTGAAGAAAAAGGGGCGAAATAGAGAGGAAATGGAAGAAGATGTAAAGGGAAAGTGAGAAAGTTCGCTAATGAACTGAAAAGATGGATTGATTTGGATTTCTTCGATGAATCAATGGAATGAAAATGTGTGATAACGATTTTAAGAAAGATGTTAAAAGGGGAAATGGAGGGAGGGAGGGAGGGAGGGAGGGAAGGGTAAAAGGTTGAAAAGATTCTTAAGAAAATGGTGCGGTTGATAAAAGATTCCATGAACACTGCCTTACAAATTCGATAAAGTTTTGTTTCAATTTGAGAGGGGTATTATTAATTAATCATTTAGAAAGTAAAACTAAATTATTTACCCAGAAAATGGCTTAAATTTGTAATGAAAAATCATGGATTTGGATGATTATTGTCCAGTTCTTTGACTTTTGTTCTTGAGCTTGGCAGACAGGTGTTGTGTTGGACTGTTTCAAGCTCTCCCATCTCTATATCTAAATGGAAAAACTTTAATTTAAAACAACAATTTGGCGCAGAAATTCAGCCGTCAATTTTAATAAATTTTCTGTATATTTTATTTTTTTAGAAAAGGTGATGTCACAATCGCACTTTTCTTGAATAAAGGTTCTTCACTACAATCGCACTTTTCTTAGTAAATAGGTAAGGCATATAAGTAAAGGTTGCACTTTTTTCTTAGACAGGTAAGGGTACATGTAAAGGTTTTGACATACGGGTAAAGGTTTTGGCATGCAATGAGCAACATACCGGTAAAGGTTGCACTTTTCTCGGATAGGTAAGGGTTTTGGCATGCAACGGTCATTCAGCCCTAACACTTTTCTTGGCACATAGATAAGGGTTTTGGCATGCAATGAGAGCATATAGCCATAAGACCTTAAACAAGCATGACCATAACATTTCACCATTCAATATCAATACTGACTTGAAGTAAAAATTACTTAAAATGTTGACTTATTGGCTCTACGAGACTAAACCGAAAATTTGTCCTCTTTTGTTAGTTTCCTTTTAATTAGAGCTACTAAATTGATATTTTTCATTGAGTTGTTCAAATGCTGTATAAAAACGTACAAGAAAGAGTACACCAGAAAATCCCAAATTCTAAACGCTTCATAAATATAAGCCTTCATATTGTCTTTGAGACATGAACACAAGGCATAGTACCTTCAACAACTTAGTCTTGTCTAACATTCTATGTAGCAACTACGAAAAAATGGTTTTTAGATTGAACTTTTTTGTCCAGAATTCAGATAAGCAGCATCATATCCAAACCGGGAGCTTCAAGGCACGAAAGGGAACGGATGAAGAGCTTCATGGACGAGAAAATGATCGGAGTTCAGGCTGAAAAACTGTTGACATCAAAGCAAACAATCTACATTGTCGTTCCAGCGCCATCGGAGAGGAGAGATGCTGCGGCGGCAGCAGCTGTAGGAACAACACCTGTGGATATTCCAGGTTTTGACAAATGCAGCAGCCTGTAAAAGTAAAGATGAAAGCTTGATTTTATCACAGTCAAGAAAGTACAAACAATAGCTTATAAGCGACACACAAACTTGGGATTTAATCTTTACTTTGAGCAAACAGAAATATTGTGCATTATGATTTTTCTAACCCCAAACCTATAGTTATAAGTTTCTTTGGAGGAGAAACAAGTGAATGAACATAATCAAGCATCCAGTAAAAAAGGGCCCTTGTCAATGCAAAACAATTCAACCAACAGGTAGATTACGATCGATACTTGTGAAATTCTTTCGTAATTTTGTGGCAGGCATTCGAATTTGGTAAGGTCTCAAGCCCATATCAGCAATTCACAGCATCAGTGTGAGATAGGCTATTGAATATGCATAAACCGAACAGTTCAATTACACGACAACTTCAATCCTAAAAGTACTAGAAGTACTTACGGTGCAAGATATTCACAGAACGTTGACACTGCACTGGCTACTTCGGAGTAGTTTTCAGAAGTTGCTGGGGCTGTCACTTCAACTAGCTGTATACCAGGTGTTACAGGTACAGCCTCATCGGTCGAATGAAGCTTCAACATCTTATTAACTGAAGAAACCGTCACTGTTATATGAGTGCCCCGGTGGAATCGGAAAGAAAACCCAACTCTCAGCAGCTCATGGTCTAACTTATAGCCAAGCGCATAGAATAAACGAAGCACGTTCTTGCTAACTTTGCTTTCTACCATTGTCCTAACCAGAACAGAGAGTTGTTCAGCACCTGAACCTCTCATTGCCCCTCCAATATGTTTAACAGTCCTAATTTATCAGGAAAAAGTTGCCATTCATTCAGTTATCTCCAAAGTAAACAACACCCTATTAAAGCAAGAGATCGAATTATACCACGACGGTTCCGTCTGCTCGAGGTCACACATGATTCGAACCTCCGAAGCCACAGCACCTAACATTATGCCAAAAGATTATGAAATTAGACAGTGATATAAAAGGGAAGCACAATCTCCAATCTCCAATTTACTTGGAGAAATGCCACTAGTATCAATCACTGTTTTGCAATCAGAAGAACTATCAAAATACCATCACATGCAGAGAAGTCAAATATGTAATAATAGGCTGAAGAAACACACATGGATACCTAAGTTGGGTCCACTTTTTAGGCATATTTCATGGAGCCTTAATCGTTCTCTGGGAACGCCGCAAATTCCTTGAAGAAGAATCTCAAGCGCCTCAACGTGCTGCAGAATCAAAATGTCAGGAGAAGTCCAAAGCACAAAAACTTGTCGCTACTAGCAAGAAAGGAATAACCTAGAGAAAAAGTAAGCTCAATTGAAAATGGTGGAAAACAACAGATTATAGTAATCGAAGAAACAGCCGCACGCCAGGAAAGCTTTAAATCATAATTCAGAGACTAACACCAGCGGTGATCATAACCCCAGTCAAAATCGATATTCAAAAGCTTATGGAGACGACGAAAAAGAGGATCGAATACATTTCTTGAGTGGATAAACAGACATGAAAATAAAGAACTATAAGAGAATTAATTAGAAACGGAAACGGAATTAGATCGTGAAGGAAGTGAAAAACGATTCGAGACCAAAAGGAAGAAAGACTTGCCTGCGTCTCGATTATGCCCTGAACCACACACTCCATCGCAATCTATGCAGCTGCTTCAAATGTTCGGTATCTCAATTCGTCTTCAACCAAACCTTCAAATTCAAATCTGCAGACTAAACCAGAAATTTCAACCCCATAATTATGGTGGGTTTCATCAAATCTCTCCGGTTCCGATCTCGAAGTCGGAGCAATTTCACGCCTTCAACTGTTCGTTAAGGGTTCGGCCCATGATAAAGGGCCCAAAAGTTGGTCTTGGGCTTTAATCCAATTCATTGCTCGGCCCATAATAAAGGGCCCAAAAGTAGGTCATGGGCTTTGGTCCAATCCATTGCTCGACCCAATTTCTAAATAATATTTCTTTTAAAAACCCAATATGATGGATTATTATGTAATTATTATGTCTAATTACGATTATATACACATAATAAAAATTATCTATAATATTACTTTTATCGCGTTTATAATTATCGTTATTAATATCATAAATTATTTTCTTAAGTATATATATTTTAGTGAAATTTACAACATGATTATACAAACAATTAATTTTAATTTAATGACGCAAAATATTAATATTGTGTTTTTTTTAAAATAAAAAAAAGAGTAATGTAAGAAAAATAAATAAATAAATATTAATTAGTAATAATAAAAGAATTGGTAATCTTCGTCTTCACAAAAATTATACATATAATGTGGAAGCAAGCGAACGAAGAACGAAGCGCCGCCACTGGTGGCCGTTTACTTGTAACCGTCGCGGCTGCCGCCGCCTATGTTGAGTCTGGAGAGGAAGAAGATGGAGGCGGAGAAAATCAGAATGGCGGCGGCGAAACAGGCGAGATCGGCGGCGGAGCTCAAAGGTATACTCTTCAACTTCTCCAACACACCCACTTGTAGTATCATCATCACCGCGTGTCCGATCTTCGACTTCGCCTCCGACACCGATTCCATTTCCACCCATGTCGGAATGTTCTGAAAAAAAACACAATCAAAGCCAGAATCATAAACCATGCTTAATTTAGAACAAATCCGTGCCTGTTTTTCTTTTTGTTTTTCTTTTTGTCTTTCGTTGTTGGAGGATGAAAGTCCATTTAGTAAATTGATCCTAGATTTATAATAAAAAAAATATTTTCTCCGTTCGAGTCATTTTGGGGAAGTTCAAAGG
Organism: Cucurbita maxima; assembly: GCF_002738345.1. Classification (NCBI taxonomy): domain Eukaryota; kingdom Viridiplantae; phylum Streptophyta; class Magnoliopsida; order Cucurbitales; family Cucurbitaceae; genus Cucurbita; species Cucurbita maxima. The sequence continues at coordinate 2,596,780 of NW_019272038.1, forward strand.
AAGGAGCTTATACTCAAAGTGGATAATATCATACCATTGTGGAGAGTCGTGTTCATCTAATATGGTATCAGAGTCATGCCCGAAACTTAATTATGCCAATAGATTGGTAAAAAAAAAAAAAAAGACTCCAAAAGAAAATGAGTCGAACCTCCTCGAAAGCATATTAAAAAATGACAAGACTCCAAAGGAGTTGCGTCTCGATTAAGAGGAGGCTTATGATCATAGATTTATAATCAAATAATACTCTCTCTATTGGTTTGAGGCCTTTTGAAGAAAGTAAAGCCAGTGAGAACTTATGTTCAAAGAGAACTTATGTTCAAAGAGGATAATATTATACCATTTTGGAGAATCATGTTTATCTAACCATTTTGTTTTTGTACCTTCATGTAGAACAGACCAAACAAGTTCGACCCAGAGACCCACCGCCGGTTCTTTTCCGTCATCTTCTCCGATCCGACGAACATCGCGAACAATCCGACACCGAAAACAACCAGAGCAGTTCCAACCAAGAACATGTCTGTCGAACAGTTATGTAAACAAATAAATTCATAGAAAGTAAATAGCGTTTGAATTTATGAACAAAATTCACCTAACGATTCAATTAGAAGCTCCACCGCATGACTCTCGTCGGACCTCCGTGAAACGCTATTAAAATACTGCAGATAAGACTCTGCAACAATAAAGCTCCCCTGAAAATTTAAAAACAGAGCATTCAAAACAGAGCATTGAAACAAGATCCAAGTTTGAATGAGAAAATTAAATGAAAACTAGAAGAATTCAGCGGCGTTCACCTCAAGGAAACATAGAATCGAACCCAGTAAAGATCCGGCGACGGCGAATAATGTAAAGAATCGGCAGTTGATTATGATCTAACAAAACCACAAATTCCGATCAGAAAATCGTAATTTCCGGTAAAGCATTGAATTGGAATTTGATTAATCCAAACCTTTTCGATGAATTTCTGAATCTGTCGCCTCCGAATCTTTTTCTTCACCGCCGTATTCTTCAATTGAACGAGTAGATTCGCCAGCAAAGAACCCAAATCGAGTTCTCTAGTTTTCGTCTCCACAGTCTCTGGAGCCGCCGCCGCCGCCGCCGCAGCCGCCTTAAGGTTGACTATCTGTCTTCTCTCACCGTCGCCGGAGGTTATTAACCGTTCGCCATTTTTTGAATTTAGCCCTGTTTTGACCAAGCACCTCACATTCGCCGCCGTCGATGGCGATGATGAAGAAGAAGACACCACGGTGGCAGAAGGCCGAACCGACCGGAGCAATCTTGTGGCTGCCATTGTTCTTGAATTCTAATTTATGGCCAAAACTTATGTGTTCTTTTATAGAATCTAAAGGAGAAGGAAGATTCGCAGCATATTTTGGCCGGAATTTGTCCGGACGTGAAGATTTACAGTACGATTTTCCTTTTTCTTGGAGAGGTGGGCCACGTTGGATGACGTGGCGTATTTGAAAATTCATCTTTGTGGGACCGCTTTTGTTTAGAGCCGCACACGTGGTGGTCAGAATCTCTTTCGGCGACTACCGGAAATTTCGGAGTTCTTATCCGCCGGAATAGCGAATATGCACGTGCCATGAAGGATTCTTCCACGTGTCTGAATGTATGTTATGAATTATGAAATTCAGAAAAAAGGGGCCCATTCAATGAACGGTTGGCCCAGTTCGTAGCCCAAAAAGTTGCCTTCATAACGGCCCATTTAATTAATTTTCTAAACTTATTTGTAAATATATATATATATATATATATATATATATATATATATATATATTATTTTTTTTTTTTTTTTTTTT
>NW_019272038.1:2598857-2604334 GCF_002738345.1 Cucurbita maxima
TTTTTTTTTTTTTTTTTTGTAATATTTGGATTGAGTTATAAACTTATTTGAATTGAATGTGATCCATTCAAATAACGCCTCGTTATTAATAGAATTCCTTGTCAGCTCTACTCATAAATATTATAATTGGATTAGATTGGATAATTATTTAATAAAAATTATTTTAGTAAATAAATTTTTAATTTCAACGATCCCTTATTTTGTTTGAATATTTTATTTTTCATATTTTACATTAATTATATCAATTTTTTTAACATACGTTATTTCAAAATATATTTTTAGACTTTTATTTATTTATTTATTTATTTTGTATTTTAACTTTAATTTAGAATTTTGAAAATTGTGAATGGATGACAGATGTACGAAACACCCTTATTTTCCATTTTCCAATGCTGTTTTTAATTGGTGTTGATATTTGTGCTCTTACAACAATTTTCCTTATAAAGTGAAATAAAAATTTATTAAAATATCTTGTATTTTTAAAATGACTAAAGAAATAAAAAATACAAAAAAATTAATTATTTAAAATTGAAAAGTTAATTATTTGATATGGTAGGTTTATTATTCCATTTAAATTTAATTTTTCTCCACAGACTTTGATAATTTAATTTAAAATAATTTTAATTATGTTGGACATTAAAAAAAATTATTTTATTTATTTTTGGGTTTAGGAAAAATTTTAATTATATAGACATATTTTATTGTCGACTTTGAGTATAATCTCTCGTGAGCTTGCTTTGGGCTTTTCAGAAAGTCTCTGTACAATATAAAAAGTATTATTTGTTTATAAACGCATGATTATTTCATAAATTAGCAAGACTTTTATCCTCACAAATATTAATATTAATATTATTAATCTGGTTATGACAATAATATTAACAATAATGGTTTGTTAAAATTATATTTACATATAAATACAACCCATCCTCCTACTTCATCTCTCACAAAATCCCACTCTCCAATTTCCCCATTTTTCGATCAAATTAATGTTTCAGAAAATTTGAGCAAGAATGTCGGTATCCTCCATAACAATCCCTTGTCTTCAACCTTCATGGCGGTTCCCGTCGCAAAAAGCGCCGGCGAGACGTCGTTCAAAGGTGGGCTCTGTTTCTCTACCCAAAATCTATGCGGTGGATCAGTCGTCGCCGTCCGTTCAAACGCCGCAGCGGACGACGAAGCTTCCGTTGAGGAAGATTCCCGGCGACTATGGTCCGCCGGTGCTCGGAGCGTTGAAGGACCGGCAAGACTATTTTTACAATCAGGGGAGAGAAGAGTATTTGAAATCTCGAATGCATCGGTATGAATCCACTGTTTACAGAACCAATATGCCGCCGGGTCCGTTCATCAGTTCCGATCCTCGAGTTGTCGTTTTGCTCGACGGCAAAAGTTTCCCTGTTTTGTTCGACAATTCTAAGGTTGAGAAGAAGGATCTCTTCACCGGAACTTACATGCCTTCAACGGAACTCACCGGCGGCTACCGGGTTCTGTCTTATATTGATCCGTCGGAGCCGATTCACCAGAAGCTTAAGCAACTGCTGTTCTTCCTCCTCAAGTACCGCCGGGATAAAATCCAGCCGGAATTTCACTCTGTTTTTTCAGAGCTTTTCGATACTCTGGAGAAGGATTTGGCCGCCACCGGTAGAGCAAAGTACAATGATCCCGGTGAACAGGCGGCGTTTAATTTCTTGGCTCGATCTCTCTACGGTGTTAATCCGGCGAATACCAAATTGGGCCAAGACGCTCCGAAATTGATTGGGAAATGGGTTCTGTTCCAGCTTGGCCCTGTTTTAAATCTCGGCCTCCCCAAGTTCGCCGAGGAGCTCCTCCTCCGCACAGTCCGGCTACCACCGGCGCTGGTTAAAGCCGATTACCAGCGGCTTTACGACTTCTTTTACCAGTCGTCGGCTGCGGTGTTTGAAGAAGCCGAGAAATTGGGGATTTCGAGGGAAGAAGCTTGCCATAACTTGCTCTTCGCGACATGTTTCAATTCATTCGGAGGAATGAAGATTTTCTTCCCCAATATGCTCAAATGGCTTGGCCGCGCCGGAGCAACTCTACACGGCCAACTCGCGCAGGAGATTCGTACCGCCGTTAAAGCCCACGGCGGGGAAATCACAATGGCGGCTATGGAACAGATGCCGTTGATGAAATCGGTGGTGTACGAAGTGTTCAGAATCGAGCCGCCGGTGCCAGTTCAGTACGGTCGGGCGAAGCAGGATCTTGTGATAGAAAGCCACGACGCGGCGTTCGAGATCAAAGAAGGGGAAATGATTTGTGGGTATCAGCCATTTGCGACCAGAGATCCGAAAATCTTCGACAGAGCCAACGAATTCGTGCCGGATCGGTTCATCGGTGACGGCGAAAAGTTACTGCAGCACGTGCTCTGGTCAAACGGTCCGGAGACTCAAACGCCGTCACTTAAGGACAAGCAGTGCGTCGGAAAGGACTTTGTCGTTTTCATCTCTCGCCTTCTTCTCGTCGAACTCTTCCTCCGATATGATACCTTCGACGTCGAAGCTGCCGTCTCGCCGTTGGGCGCCGCCGTCACGGTAACTTCCCTGAAGAAGGCAAGCTTTTGAAGGGTAAATGAAAATAACCGTCAGGTAAGTTCGGGATTCTTCTTGTGGGGTAAAAAATGTGTATAACAGCTAAGTAATGGGCTTAGAAACAAAAATGATTGTGGCCCCCACCAGATCTCAATATTTTACCATGAAATTTAATCTTTATTTTTATTTGCTAATTAAATATTAAAATATGTCATTTAACTTTAAATATTTAATTTTTAAAAAAGAATATCAGATTTTTAAATAATTTAAATTAAATTTCTTACCATTTATATTTATTTTTAATCCATGCATGAATATATGGAATGTTGTTACTTGAATATTTATAAAATAAAAATATATGTGAATAATTACCATATATGGAAATGTGTATTTTTATAATTAAATTAATGTATGTAATATATTGATTTAGTCATTTAAAAATACGTTTGTAAACATAATGAATTTAAGGAATAATAAATTTAAAAATTAATGTATTTTGTTATGAACCGAACATGTGTTTGTGTTTGAGACAATTATTTTCTCGTGAATTAAATGCTCTTTTTTATCTATTAATTATTTTTCTCAAAAGCTGGAATTTATTTATGTTTGACCATTAATTAATGACGTAAATACCTAACAACTATTATAAAAATTCATAAATATTTTTTAAAAAATTATTGAATATTATCAAATAATTTGTTGATCAATTTTTTTTAATTAAAATATTCCTATTTTAAGTCTCATATTTAATTATTGAATATTATTTATTATATGAAAAATTTAAGATTATTAGTGGAAAATTAACTGCTATAGAATAAAGTTTCTAAGCAGTTACTTAGTGGAAACCGAAGTGATCGAGCGATGAGAACTAAAAGGTGAGCTTGGAAGCAACCATCCTTTGAAGAAAGCGTAATAGCTCACTGGTCTAGCTCCATGGTATTGAAAACGTATCAGGGCTCAAGCGATTCACTGAATCGACAAGACCTTGAAAGCAACTTTTGCAAGTGTCAATAGTAGGACGTTTTGTCAATCACCAAAGGTTTTTGTTAACAACACTCTAAAGATATCAGGAGTGAATCAATAAACTGTTTTTTTTTTTTTTCTTATTATAAAATGACGTGATTTAACAAACTACTCGAGGACGGTGAGCTCTGTTCACTCTGCCATGAATCTTCAACAGAGGCTCGAGAAAAGTAATCTCCGCCTCCATGGCTCGATTTCGAGCTCTCACTTTCAACTACTAAACCCATTTCCTTGCACTTCAACCCCGCTTCTTCCCACCGGCGCCGCCGTATCTCATCCAGCTCCGCCGCCACCTCCACCATCGACGGCCTCATATCCCTATGAAACGCCAAGCATCTAAACGCCACCTCCCCCACTTTTTCCACCGAAGAAATCCTCCATTCATCTTTATCTATCTCAATCAACGGATCCACAATCTCCCTCAGCCGCCCACTCCCAATTTTATCGGCGGCCAGAGCTGCCAAATTGATCTCGTTTTTCGGGCGGCAGAAATCCACCACTTTCATGGCGGTGATCAATTCTACCAGAACGACGCCGAAGCTGTACACGTCGCTCTTGTCGGAGAGATGAAAATCCTGATGGTACTGCGGATCGAGATACCCCGGCGTCCCCTGCGGCGCCGTCGAGATGTGGGAAATTTCCGCCATCCCCAATCTTGAAAGCCCAAAATCCGCCACTTTTGACTTCAGATTTTGATCGAGTAGAATATTGCTGGATTTTATGTCTCTGTGGAAGATCGGTGGGTTAATTGCAGAGTGGAGATGGGCAATTGCATCGGCGGTTTCGACGGCGATGTCTAAACGGACGGGCCAGGGGAGACCGGTGCCTCTCTGTTTTTGTAAATGTTGTGACAGAGTGCCGTTGGGCATGAATTCATAGACGAGGATTTGGTCGCCGGATTCCATGGAGCAGCCGAGGAGGCGGACGAGGTTCGGGTGGCTGACGGAGGAGATGAGACTGATTTCGTTAAGGACTTGTTGGATGGTGTCAGGGTCTTGATTTTTTAGGCGTTTGATAGCTACCCATTTATCGCTGCGTAATTTTCCGGCGTAGACAGTGGCGTAGGCGCCGGTTCCGAGGCGGTGGTCGTTGGAGAAGTTTTGGGTGGCTTTTTGGATCTCTTTGTAGGTGTAGATATGGATGGGGGATTTTCCGGCGGTGGCTTCTGAGAGGCGACGTTTGGTGATTTTTTGGATGTGTGTGGATTTGAGATTGGAACGACGGCGAATGAAGTAGCAGAAGAAGCATACAGTAACCAGTACGGTGGCTCCGCCGATGAGGGTTCCGATAAGGATGGCGGTTCTTGTGGCGGATGTTGAGATCCTGCATTCGCCGATGATGTAGTTGGTGGTGTAGCAATTAGAAGCTGTTTGGGGAGACATTAATAAGATTGTAAGAACCCAATATATATATATATGGTTTAATGTTTAATTTAACAAATGTGATGTCGTCCAAGTGAAAGTCCACAGAAAACAAATACGTTGTGCGAACTTATGCTTATAAATGGTTTCAGAGCCAGATACTAGAGAACTGTGTCAACGAAGATGTTAGATTTCAAAGGAGGTGGATTGTGAGATCCCACGTTGGTTGAATATGAGAATGAAACACTCCTGTGAAAATTTCTCTTTAGTAGACGTGTTTTAAAACCTTAAGTGAAAACTTAGGGAAAGTCGAAGTCCAAAGATGACAATATCGGTTACTGATGGGTTTGGGCTCTTACAAGGAACGAAGCTCGTGTTGGAGAAAATTGAGTTTATCAAAGATTTTGAACCGTACCCACAGTCGTGAAGTAGAAGATAAAGTCCAAAAAAGACAATATCTACTCGTAGTTAGATTGAACTCTTACAAAAAAAAAAAAAAAAAAAAAAAAAAAAAAAAAAAAAAAAAAAAAAAAAAAAAAAAAAAAAA
>NW_019272038.1:2604785-2689080 GCF_002738345.1 Cucurbita maxima
AAAAAAAAAAAAAAAAAAAAAAAAAAAAAAAAAAAAAAAAAAAAAAAAAAAAAAAAAAACTTATAATTCAAGCAATATTATAATTATGGAAATTATAATTTTATTATTTTAACAATAATTTAATGATTCATTTGCTTATCTTTTGTTCATTTTTTTTCAAAATATTAATTTTCTTAATGACAAATTCTTCACAATATAAAATTATTAAAAATAAAATCGGTGGATTAATTATTAAAAAAACTCCACCAATTCTCCGGCAACTGAATAATTATAATTAAGAATATAAACATGGATTAGTTAATATTAATAAAGTCAACAAAATTAAACCCAAATTTCATCATGATGCCACCAAACCTTTTTGACTTCAAAATCATCACGCGCAATCAAACAAAATTTAAATTAAAAAATGACAATTACTTTAATAATTTCTCACCCAAAAAAAAACTAACCTTTCCGGCAGCCGGTGCCGGCCAAATATCCGTCGCCGACGAGCTCATCCCGGCATCGGCACCGATGAGACAGCTCCCCATTACCCGGCGACCGAAGCTCCGTGCAGTTAGCATCTACATGACAAGAACGGCGGCAGCTCCCCGGAAGCCACCAGCCGAGCTCCAACGTTTGAATTTCCAGAGAGATTCCAGCAGAGGCGTTGCTGTTGAGCGCGAGCGCCTCCGCTGAAATCGATGACAGAAGGTAATCGCAGTTGGTGGCGGTGAGGTTTTTGAAATCCAAGAAACCGGCGGCGGCGGTGGCGGTGGCGGTGGCGTTCTGGGTGTAGCAGCTAATACTAGTGCGATTAACAGAGCAATTGGGGGGTGACTCGAATTTGGTCTGAACCATCGTCGTCGGCAAGAAACAAGTGGCAATCGGAGAAGAACAGTTTTGTAATAGAATGGCGTTGTTTACTGTCGGCGCGTAGTGATGGCTAAAGAATTGGCGAATTGTGTGGAGGCGGCGGTTGCATTTGGCTTTGGTTACGAGTTTGATATGATCGGAGTTAATGGATTCAACTGGGAATTCTCCGATCATGGCAGCGCCGTCGTGGGTGCAGTTCAGCCGTATTAAGCAGTCGGCGGAGAAGCCAAATGGGTAAGGAAAATCGTGGGGGAGGTGGCCGGAAGTGCAGGATTTTGAGCATTTTGCCTCTGTTTTGGCCGTCAAAATCAGAATCAAAAGGAAAATTGTGAAATTTAAGAACTGGGTTTTGGAGATCATAGATGGAAGAGTTGAAGTGGGCGAGAAAATGTTGGTGTTTGGCTGAGATTTTCCGGGAAAGTGATGAATTTTCTCGGCATCTGAGAATTTGATTGAGGAAAGTGTGGAGCTGAAGCAAGAGGAACGGAAAACAGGGAATGATTCTTAACATTTGGCTGGCTTATCCTAATTGTTTTTTTTTTTTTAAAATTAATTTAATGGGAGATTTGACAATTACTCTTTCAAAGTCATCAACTAAGTCATTCACCTACTATTATTCATATAACGTTTCACACAATCGAGCTCAACAAGAACATTCGTTTAAAATAAGAATGTCTCGAACATTTTAAATACTAAAAATGATTAGTTTTGTTTACTATCTTTGAGTGGAGCAGTAAAAAATTAACATTTTATATAAGAATATATTTAAAATAGGACTTTAGGAAAATATCCGTTTTTGCCACCTTGGATTTTTCCGTCATCACACTTTGGTCAAACATGATTTAGTCCGGGGAAATATGATAATCAAATGAGTGAGAATTTTCACTTAAATAATGAGAGATTTTTTTATTACTTAATTAGGGTGGAATTTACAAATTATAAACTAATTAATTATATAAATATATTTCTTTTTTTACTCAATAAATAAAAAATAAATATGTGGGATTCTAAATAGGACGTGTATAAAAATAAATAATAATAAAATTAAATAAATTAAAAATAAATATTTATTTTGAATACACGACTTATATTAATATACAAAATTTTCATTTATTTCAATTCAATTACTAACTAATTAAAATATTCAAATGCGTGACATGGCCAATCATTCAGATGACATGGCAAATGAGAAACGAGAGGAGGGTAAAAATGTAACAAAAGTAGATAATACAGCAGCAAAGTTTAATCTGAAATTTGTATTATATTGACACGTGTACTTAGAGTGGGTCCCAATACAAGGCTCTGATTGGTTGAATCTGTCGTGATTTTAATTAATTAATCAATTATTAAATACCGTATTGAGCTTGAAATTGAGAACTGCTCTGTTTTTGTTTTGTACCGTGGAAAAAAGAAAGGTAAAAAGTAAAAAGTAAATGTAAAACCTTTTTTATCTTCCCGTCCTTTTCACCTTACCAATAATTTTCCGCAAATTCAGGGGAGCCATGGGTAGTTATGTAATTAACCAGTTTTGCTTTGAATTGGGCTTGGCCCATTTAAACTATATTTTGGACTATTGGTCCAACTTGGGCCCAAAGCTTTTAGTATTTATTTTAATTAATTTCGTTAAATTACTATTTTAATTAATTTGTTAGATAAACATTACATGGCCAAAAAAAAAAAGGAATTGGTCTAGAGTGAAGTGAAGGGTTCATCCACCCATTTTCTCTGACGAGCCTCGCCGGTTTTGTCGCCAAAAGGCGAACTGAACAGAGCTCCGACCACTGCCCGGAACTTGTTAACACGCTTCCGCTGCCGGATTTGCCGCAGCACCACCGCCTTCTCTTGTACTTGGGTGGAATGGGAAGACTTCAACCGAATATGCCTCGTCACATCTGGGCCCGCCGCCGCGTCTGCCACCGTCTTCTCCTTCTCTTGATCTCCGACAGGATAAGACTGAGGTGTTATAGCCGCCATTGTTTTTGGGAGCAGAAAAAATCAGAATGGAAGTGAGATAGAGGTGGTTTGGGACAACCGGACAAGTGGGTTATTTAAAGGGGACGGTGACATTGGGAAGCGCGCGGTGGAATCCGACGGCGGTGCAGAACCAGGAGGGGTCCAGGGTTTTGTGGCCGGCCGGTGATCAGAGTATATTGTAAATTATATGGAATTATGAGATGCTTGCCGTCCAAGTTGAATTTTTGTCAGTGTAGTGTGTGAATTTGGCCCCTTTTTATTTTTATATTATTTATCCGTGACAGTCTTGTTAGACGAACACGACTCTCCACAATGGTATGATATTGTCCACTTTGAGTGAAAGCTCTCATGACTTTGTTGTGGGCTTTCCAAAAGTTCTCACACCAATGAAGAGTGTATTCTTAGATTATAAACCCATGATCATTCCCTAAATTAACCGATGTGGAACTTTCATCATCCAACAAGTCTCAACATTTACCTTCATCCCTGCCAACATACTCGTGTTATTTATTTTTATCTTTTAAGAGTGAAGATTGACCCACATAAAATTGTTCTAACAAAACACGTTTAATTTTATCTACAAAAAAGTAAATTGTATACTTTGTTGATATTTGTAGTAACTTTTATCTACGTACTTATGGTTAGAAGTGTACATGGTTCGAGTTGGTTCGAGTTGAACTTTTTTTACCCAACCCAAAGTTCTGTTAGTTGGATTGGTAACCCAACCCAATCTTCTATTTTCTGTTTGAATTATCAACTTATTTTAAGTTTTATTTATTCATAATTTATAATTATTCTATTCCATCTAAAAGATAAAATATATTAAAAGTTCAAAAACAAACCTAAATCAATATATAATTATTGGAAAAAAAAATAAATTCAATAAAAAACAAGCCGTATCACTCTAGCAAATTCATTGTACGAAAATATGGTTAATATATTTTATATATTTTTATTTGGTTCGGGTTAAGAAAAATTGAACCAATTCAGTTCAGGTTCAGAAAAATGAACCTAACCCTACTCGAAATGCTAATCTAACCCAACCCAACAATTATAGTTCGAGTTGAATTGGTTTGGGCGGTTAGTGTCATCGAAAATCTAAAATTACGCCGGGGACCACAAATGCTAAAACTGCAAAATTCGACGGGTCTCCTCTCGTACGACGGCAATGACTTACGGAAGATAGGCGGAAAGCGCCACAACGACATGTCGTATTCTAATCCCTTACGTGGCGGTTGCACAATCCCTTCGAGCGTTTGACTTTTAGTGTGTCTGACAGGTGTCGCTCTATGATTGAAGGTGACGCAAGGAACCTTCGTGGTCGTTGGTGGATTGTAAAGCTGTGTTGGCAGATTGGTGGGTTTTATTGATTGCATTCCACGTCGGGCAACCAACTCAGCTCCCCTTTCCACTTACTTTCTACACTCCTTTTTATAATATTCTATTTTAAAATTTTCAATAAACGTCATAAATAAAATTGAATAACAATTATTCCATGAAAGGGACATTTTCGTAAATATATTGATAATGCATTTTAAAAAAAGTGGATTCAAAATCTTAATTAAAAAAATATGCTTAACCTATGTGGGTAGCTCCTAGCCTATTTAAATTAAAAAAATTAAGACAAAGTATAATAGCCTAAGACTACCGCTAAGAGTATACTGTTTGAACTTTTCTTTTCAGATTTCATTTTATGGTTTTAAAATGGGTTACACCTGTATAAAGAATGTTTCGTTCCCCTTCCCAATCGAAGTGGGATCTCACAATCCACCTCTCTTAGGGGCCTAGTATCTTCGATGTGCACACTGTCTGATGTCTATCTCTGATACCATTTAGAAGAAATTATCAGCTAAGAAGAGGTTTCCACACCCTGATAAGAAATGTTTCGTTCGCGTCCACTAGTAAGAAGTTTCCACACGCTTATAAACAATGTTTCGTTACTCTCTCCAACCAATGTGAGATATCACAATCCACTCCCTTGAGAACTCAACGTCCTCATTGGTACACTGTATGGTGTCTAACTCTAATACCATTTGTAACAGTCCATGCTCACCCCTAGAGATATTGTCCTCTTTGGGCTTTCCCTTCCAAACTTCCCCTTAAAACGCGTCTACTCGAAAAAGGTTTGTACACCCTCATAAGGAATGCTTCGTTTTTCTCTCCAACTAATATGTGATATCACACAAAGTTTCGACCCTTTTAACTTCATGTCATAAAACAACAATATATAATCACTATACCCTTTTAATCAAAGTTGGTTAAATTATTAAATCGTTATACTCTAAGCCATAAATAGTAAAACAAGTAGATCATTACAATCGTCGGTACATTTCTAACCGTTATCACTCAACCAATATCGATAGCTAGTAGTAGCACGATTTCGATTGGTAATCTAAGACAAAGTTGCAAAACCCTTCTTGATTTGAGATATGATATGAGGTGTGCAATGATGGAGGGGATTGAAAACAAAATAGAAAGGAATCTTGAATGTAAATAAAGAAAGTAAAGCTTTTTAAAGGCTTTGGATTATAATGGAAAAATGGGTTGCTTTTAGTTTCTTCTTTAGTTGCCAAAGTGACACCTAAATTTCCACCAAAAAACAAGAGAGAGGAAGAGAATGAATGTGGTTTGGAGTGTTTGAGACATTCGTAAGGTAATTGTGAGTGCCTTGAGAAGTAAGGCAATGTGGTTGGGACATTATTGGCTCATTAGGATTCCTTCGCCACCCTCAATGTCATCTCTCCTCACCACTTATCTTGTCCCCAATGGCTCAATCCAATCCGAGATCTGAGTGTTTTCAAAAAATTCAATGACTCGAAATATTCGATCAACTCAATCATTTCCTCAAACAAAGTACACTATAGAGCCTCCTCTGAGGCCCATGGAGCCCTCGAACAGCCTCCCCTTAATCGAGGCTCGACTCCTTCTCTGGAGTCCTCGAACAAAGTACACCTTTGTTCGAAACTTGAGTCACTTTTGACTACACCTTCGAGACTCACAACTTCTCTGTTCGACATTTGAGAATTCTATTGACACGGCTAAGTTAACTGCATGACTTTAATACCATGTTAGGAATCACAATATCATACTATTGTAGAGAATTGTGATTCCTAACCGTGTTGAGTTTAAATAAATATAAAAATACCTTTAAACTGTGTAAGTTGGATCAATAATACTCAACTTTCAAAAGTTTTAATAATACCCTTAAACTAAAAAAAATAAACCTTAAACTTTCAAAAGTGTTCGATAAATATCTTTGGATATAATCTATGAGGTATCAATAAACGGGTTTCATTCATATATTGATGGTAAAAATATTTTAAACGTTTTTTTATAACGATAAATGGTTAAAATTCATAGATATTTTAAATCCAACCCCTTCCATATGTTATTATCAGTAAATCCAACCTCTTCCATATGTTATTATCATAATACTAAGCTCATTATAACTAAAAGCCATCATAAAAAGAAAAATAATATGAATCATGTGAGGTAAAAATTAATTTACCAATTAAAGTCAACGATTTCTAATTTCTATAATATAATAATTGATAATCAAGATAATTATTAACAATTTTTTTCACATTTTCTCCAATTATTTCAAAAAATATTCCCAATTTATTTAAATTATTCTTAATTTCTTGTCTCTCTCACACGTGTCCCCATCTTCCACCTCAGATTTTGTTCTTCCATTATATATACATATATATATATGTATATGTCCCTTCTTGCATGCAATCTCTCAATCCATTGGTTTGATTTTTCCTAAATTTATTCTTAATTTCAGTTTCTATGAAATTTGGCAATTTGTTAACCGACGACGACGGCGATTATCCGACGCCGAGCAGTTCCGATGCCGCCGATAGTTGGCCGACCAGCGATGCGTCGCCGTGGAATCAAACTTACCCCTTCATGAAATCTCCCTGTTTTCCTCAACTTCAAAACGGCGTCGTTCACCGGAATACTTCTCTGATTGGGTCCCTTGTTCGTGAGGAAGGCCACGTGTACTCCCTGGCCACTGCCGGCGAGCTGCTCTACACCGGCTCCGACAGCAAAAACATCCGGGTCTGGAAAAATCTCAAGGAATTTACTGGGTTTAAATCCAGCAGTGGATTGGTTAAGGCAATTATAATTTCCGGCCAAAAAATCTTCACCGGTCACCAAGACGGAAAAATTCGTGTCTGGACCGACGGGCACCGGCGGGCTGGGACTTTGCCGGCGATGAGAGACGTATTGAGAAGCTTGATTAACCCGCAAAACTACGTCGTTTTGGGAAGGAACCGGAGCCGGCTTTGGTTTAAGCATGTCGATGCGGTTTCGAGCTTGAGCTTGGGTGAAGATGGCGCGATATTGTACTCTTGTTCTTGGGATCGAACCATGAAAGTTTGGAGAATTTTGGATTCGAAGTGTCTTGAATCGATTATTGTCCATGATGACGCTGTCAACGCCATAGTTGCAGCTCCGGACGGCTCGGTCATTACCGGCTCGGCGGATGGTTCGGCTAAGGTTTGAAAATTAAATGACTGTTGAGCTAATTTAAGAATTGATCCTAGATTTATATAAATTATGAATATTATCTCTATGGTTAGGATATTAATGGTGAAATTAGTGATGACTGCGATCATTTAATAAAAATATTTAATTATAAATATTTTTTTTTGAAATAGGTATGGCGGAGGAATCATGAAGTAGGGGATGATGCAACAAGGCACACACTCGAACAAACGCTACTGAAGCAAGATAGTGCGGTGACGGCGGTGGCCGTCAACGCCGCCGGTACGGTGGTATACTGTGGATCCTCCGACGGAGTGGTCAACTTCTGGGAGAGAGAAAAGCGGTTGACTTACGGCGGGGTGCTCAAGGGTCATAATCTGGCCGTTCTTTGCCTTGCTACGGCGGGGAACTGCATGGTACTCAGCGGCTCTGCCGATAATAACATATGTGTGTGGCGGAGGGATGGGCTTTTTCACACGTGTGTGACGGTGCTGATGGGTCATACCGGACCTGTGAAATGCTTGGCTGTGGAGGAAGATCTCCGCCCGTCTAAACGTGGCGGTCGGTGGTGGATTGCGTACAGCGGCAGCCTTGATAGATCGGTGAAGGTGTGGGGTGTTCCCGACGGCTACTGATCGGAATTTGTCACGGTGGTTGCTGATCAATATGGAGGAAATGAGAGGTTCCACGTGGCAGAAACAAATCATTATGTGGCTGATTATCTGACACGTGGAATGAAAAGTGACAAATTTGTCGTACAAAATAGTTCGAAAGCATTATCTCTAGTTTCAATTACACAATTAAACTTGGATTATATTTCTTAAATACACACTAAATTACTGATTTACCCCTTTCTTCAATCATGGTTGTGTGAGAATGACGTACGAGCTTTAGACCCGAACATTTATTACAAACGTTAAAATGGGTATGAGATACAATTACAACATAAAATACAAAAGATTCAAACACAAAGACGAACTGATGTTTTGGAACAACTACCTCTGTGATTGCGCAACTCTAGAATGCTCCTCCATCTCGATCGACAACCTGCGAACACTTGAAAAAGAAAAGAAAGGGGAAATAAGTGAGTATATAGTTTTACACTAGGCTCTAAGTGAAGGGCTCTTGCTGTTCACCGACTTGGGTAGCTAGCTTAGCTTACACGACGGTAACCGATATTTGATGTTGAGGCGCTACCTCAAAGACTCTCTCTATTAGGTGGGGACAACATGGTAAGTGCTAGCCTGCTCGTCATCAATGAGAGGTTAGCTGGAGAACCCGTCTCATAAGCCATGTAGTGGGCGAAGGTTGGGGGGGAGCGACCCTCCTGTACGTGCCAGCTCTGCTGAATACTTGCATGATCAATGCCTCATATCCCATGCAGAGTAATCCAAGCGAACTTTCAAGTCAAACGTCCCTAACCAGCATGAATCCTAGCTGAACGGTACTATACCAAAGTCGAAAGGAAAGTGGAATCTTTACGGTTATCGTGGCGGTCTTCTAGGTCCCTAGGGTGGTTTGGCATCCTTGACATGGATTCACATATGAAGGTTTCTTGGTTCTGACTTCTCGAGTCTGGTTCGGTTAGGAGGACTAAAGCTACACCATTTGATCGTTACTCACAACTCTAATGCGCTCAGACTATTGGAGGCGTTCCACCCTAAGTTATTGTTTAGTCAAAACTTATGATGTTGTGGGAGGGAGACGCGCATCCTCAGCTTGACATGTGGTGGCCTCTGATTCGTGCATTCAGCTCCTCATCTCGAATTCAATTTCTCATGGGCGTGTTTTCCTTTGATTTTTGTCGTAATGACACGTGACATACTCGAGGCGGGTCGCGGTTCACAGGTCGATTGGTGTTATGGGTCGGATCATTCAGAAGCGGTGGAATCCTTTACTTAGTATCCGACATGTGTCCCACAACATTTTCAACACGTGTTATCTTCTCGGCCAGCCATGCAACATCTCTACTCGCAACCAAATTCAATCTTTTCAATCTTCTTTGATTTTCTTTAATTTCACATCGGAGCTCGGGCGTTATATTTCATAGTCATTTTGAAGCTAAACCCAAACCGAGATTTAAAAAAAAAATGTGTATATCAACCCATTTGGTTCTTCCCTAGAATGGTACCATATGCAAAGTAAGTATGCTACTCATGTGTGTGGATATGAACAGGCACCGACTGTTTTGACAGTACTATGGGCCTTACGAAGCAGCAGCTGGTAGCCACTGAGTTGTTAGAATGATGCATTCAAAAACCATATCACCTGATGCTATGCGTTGAGGCCCCATCCTATTCATTGCCCTTTCAGTTAATGTTTTTGTTTTTATCCCTCGCTTTCAACCTTCTAATTTTCAACCAACAATCATTGAACTTTAAATTAAAGAAATGAAGAACACCAATATTGTGTTTGTGCTTTGGTGGCTCTTTAAGATCCTTTCGATCTTCTATGCGTGTTCATCTTTGGGTTAGAGGTGATAGCTTTGTCCCATCAATTTGACTCGAATTATGGACCTGATCTTTAATTCTATATCGCTTAACAATGCGACAAAAGAAGTTTATTATAATTGCTTAATCCCACTACTGGTAGATATTGTCTGCTTTGGCTCGTTACTTATCATTGTCAGCCTCACAGTTTTAGAACGCGTTTACTAGGGAGAAGTTTCCACACGCTTAAAGGGATGTTTTTGTTCCTGTCTTCAACCAATGTGGGCTCTCACGTTTATCTTTTATCATTTTTTTCATCAAAGTTAGCGTAGTCGAGGCTCATTCATGCTCAATCTCAATAGACGAATTTTCGATTTGATCTGTCTCTCAATAAGAAACTGCTCTGAAAGAGTCAAACAACGGGAGAAAGAAAGTATAGAGTCACAAATGGGAAAGATCGCAGGATAGAGACTATAAATTAATCACGAAATTGAGCTGTATAGAGACTAAAAAATTAGACAAATAAAGCTTCTTCGATGAAGGAATTTGTATAAGATCACAAAATCGAGCTAGATAGAGAGTAAAAATTAGAGAAACAGAGCTTTTTCGATTGAGAAATTTGTATAAGATCACGAAATCGAGCTGGATAGAGACTAAAAATTAGAGAAACAAAGCTTCTTCGATTGAGAAATTTGTATAAGATCACGAAATCGAGCTAGATAGAAACTAAAAATTAGACAAATAGAGCTTCTTCGACTGAGAAATTTGTATAAGATCACGAAATCGAGTTGGATAGAGACTCTAAATTAGACAAATAGAGCTTCTTCGACTGAAAAATTTGTATAAGATCACGAAATTGAGCTGTATAGAGACTAAAAAATTAGACAAATAAAGCTTCTTCGACAAAGGAATTTGTATAAGATCACGAAATCAAGCTTGATAGAGACTAAAAATTAGACAAATAGAGCTTCTTCGACTCATAAATTCGTATAAGACGAATCATGAAACCGAGGTGCTATTAATAAATTATCATTTTCTCTTTAAACAAAAACCTTAAAATCTAAGAACACAAAACAAAAACAAACCAAAAAAAATGTCAAAATCAAACATCTCTCTTTACTCTCTTGATCATAACATATACAACAAAGGAAGATCTCAATGAGATTACACAATCTTCACCTCTCCAACAAGAACTCATATAGAAATATTAAGAACTAATAACAAAAACCCACATCAATTATGTTAAGAACTATAAGAAAAACCCACAAAGATGAAGGCTTTAATTAGTTTTAGCATTTAAGAAGGGGAAGTTCAGAAGATGAAGAGTGAGTATTAGACTCAATTGTAAGAGCAGTTGGGCATCCAAGAGTGATATCTAAGTTTAGCTTATTAATATTTGTATGATACACACCGCCATGATGATGATCACACAACGACAAGCAGCTACCTTCCAACCTCTGCTTCTTAATGCCGCTCGAGATTTCGATGCTCGCTTTGTGTCGGTCCAGCTGTTGCTGCTGCTGCTTCAAACCAACCAAAGAAAAAGGAAAAAAAAAAAAAAAAACAACTATTTTTGGTTATAGAGGGAAAAGTTCGTGTCTTTAAGGTTGTTTTTAGACATGTCGTGTTGTATTTATTATATGTATACAAACCTGGTTGTTTCCAATATTGTTGTTGTTGTTGTTGCTGTAATGTTGACTCCATCTCGTCGTCATCTCTTGATTTGTCTCCATTGATGAACAGACCAAGTTCCTGATTAATCGTTAATTAACCCACTAATTTACATTAGTTTACCACACTAATTGTATACTTCTTTTTTTTTTTTTTTTTTTTTTTTATTTTTTTTTTTCCAATCGCAGTTTCTTCTTACAATAGCTATGATGCATTTGGGAATGGGTTAAGGAGACATAATTGAGGAAGAGGATGAGGGGTTAGTGGAGAGAAGTGGGAAAATAATTTTTTTTTATTTTTTTTTNTGAATTTCGAGAATAAATTATGATAATCAAGAATAAATAACATCGACCCATTTGATAATATATGGTTATTGAAAATTAAGCTCATAAACACGACTTCAGTAAACTCTTATGGGTTGTATCCGAAGATATGAAAAAGGGGACGTTTTTATGTCAGCAGAAGCTCGAGCTCGTGGAATTACTGATCTCATAGCGGTTGAATATAAAAATAGTACGAATTTCTCGCAAAAATTCGAAATTTGATTCGTGGGTTTCTTGTTTCGTTATCGATTTTCAAAATCTAAACGAAAATGCAAGAGCTTGGGAAGAAAATCACTCACATTTGATCAGAGCTTTTCCACATTGGGTTAGAGATCTCAGCACCACTTGGATCAACTTCTTGTCTTTGGTTCTTCAAGGCTGAGTATGCAAATTAACATCAACAATCAAAGCATCCATTTCACCAAAATTGATCAAAAAAACCCTAAATCATTGAAATTTTGAGCAATTTTCAGATCAAAAAAGGAAAAAAATTGTAATTACCAGTTGATTTGTCAGTGCTTTTCACTGTTCTATACATCTGAATAAACACAAAAAGATTTTAAATTAAAAAAAAAAGGAAAAAAAATTCAATAATTTGTGATTAATTCCTTAATTTCAATTAATTAACCAAAACCCACCTGTAAATGACTCTTTACATGAGCTAGGGTTAGATCCTTCACATTCATAAGCTCCAAAACAGATTTTGGTGTTGCCCCTAGAAAAAAAAAACAATCAAAATGAGCTTAAAAAAACATTAAAATTTGAATTTGATTTGCATTTCATATGAATTCAACAAAACATATACTTTCATGGCCGCCAAGCAGCTGAACGGCATGGACAAAATGAGCATGAAGCGTTGTAGTCCATCTCATTCTTGGAGCTCTAATACCCATTTTTGCAGCTCTTTTAAAATGGCGGCCATAGATTTGAGGTAGGTGGTCGTTAAAATGGCGGCCATTGTTGAAGCTTGTTTCAAGCTCAAGAGGTAGACCCATATGGGGTTTAGCCGGAAGATAAAACCCAGTTGCGGCGGCAGTTTCATGGCTGAGATCGCTGCCGGTGCTGCCGGAATTGGAGGGCGGACTTATGTGCAAGGAGAGGTCCGGGAGGGGAGGAGGCGTGGTGGGATGGGAGGAGGTGAACATGGAGGGAATTTGGAGGAGATCGAGGAAAAAGGTGGTGACCCTTTTGAGATTATGAGTGGATTATGATTTGGGAGAAAGAGATGGAGAAAGGGGTTTGGAAAAATGGGATCTTTGGAGGAAAGATGAAGATTTTAATGGGTTTATAAGGGGAAAGTCCTAGAGAGAGAGAGAGAGAGAGAAGGGGTTTTGGGTATTAGTTTGAGTAATAAAAAGGGTGGGAAGGAGTGAAAAAGTTGAAACTTCTGTATGCATTTAATACTCACAGATGGATCAGACAGCTTTTCCAACACATACACAAAACAGGAGAGAGAGAGAGAGATTCTTATCTAAACAATGGGGAATGAAAAGGAGATATTTTTAAGGTTAGATTATCAATTTGAACATAGATCACCTTTATTTTAAGGAGGGTTTTCGATCTAGAACTTTGATAGATTATGAATTTGAACATAGATCCAACTTGTTTTCTGGAGTGTTTTCGATCTAGAAGTTTGATGGTTCGATCTAAAAGTTGGATAGATTATCAATTTGAACATAGATCAACTTGTTCTATGAAATGTTTTCGATCTAGAAGTTCGATGGATTGTTAATTTGAACATAGATCAACTTATTCTATGGAATGTTTTTTATCTAAAATTTTGATGAATTATCAATTTGAACATAAATCAGCTTATTCTATGGAATATTTTCATTCGATCTACAAGTTTGATGGATTATCAATTTGAACATAGATTAACTTGTTTTACGGAGTGTTCACGATCTAGAAGTTGGATGGATTATCAATTTGAACATAGATTAGCTTATTCTATGAAATGTTTTCGATCTAGAAGTTTGATGAATTGTCAATTTGAACATAGATCAACTTATTCTATGGAATGCTTTCGATCTAGAAGTTTATGAATTATCAATTTGAACATAGATAAGCTTATTCTATGGAATGTTTTCGATCTAGAAGTTTGATGAATTATCAATTTGAACGTAGATCAGCTTATTCTATGGAATATTTTTGATCTAGAAGTTTGATAGATTATCAATTTGAACGAAGAAATGTTTTGGATCAAGAAGTTTGATAAGTTATCAATTTGAATATAGTTCAGCTTGTAATGTATGTTTTTTTTATTGAGAAATTGGATAGATTCCAAATGATTCCCAAATTGAACATAAAGCAAATGTATGTTTTCGATCAAGAAATTTGATAGAGATTATCAATTTGAACATAGATCAACTTGTATTAACGTATGATTTTGAATAAGAAGTTTGATAGATTACCAATTTGAACCTCGAATAAGATTCCCGATTTTGTGTATAAACGAGGTATATTTGACGTTGCTTTCCAAATTATCCCTCTGTTCAAACCCTGTCACCACTGCTCCTATTTTTCTATTTTCTGTTTTCTTCACTCTTTCACCTCAAAAATAGCTTCTTTTTAAAACCTCTATCCATTAATGACGTCATATATTACATATTCCCTACTCATATTAATTTAATAATGAGACGTTCCATTCCGACTAGTGGTGTCCGTTTAAATTACGGTATAGTGACTTTGCAAAGCTTCACTTCAAGCGATAAGACATTTCTTCTCATTAGTTAAACAGGGTTGGAAACGAGGATTACATTCTCTGTCCTCGAACCTGCCATGCTTTCTAATATATATATATATAAGGCAGGGACAGGGACGAGGAAGACTTCCACTTCCACGCCTACTACCGATAGATATCTCTACTCTTGACTGATACGAGCGTAAAATCATATGATAAAGCTTATGTTTTTGTCTCGAAGTAAACCATCAACTTTAATCAGACAGACAATCGAACTACGAAAAATACATCTACGCTAACCCATTAGCTCAACTTTTTGAATCCGCTACTTTATATGACTTCTTGGCTCTACGTTCTTAAAAGACGTAGCTCAAAGAATCGTGCATAATATTAAAAAATTAAAAATTTATTTTATTAATTAATGAAAAAAAAAAAAAAAAAAAAAAAAAAAANCAGACAATCGAACTACGAAAAATACATCTACGCTAACCCATTAGCTCAACTTTTTGAATCCGCTACTTTATATGACTTCTTGGCTCTACGTTCTTAAAAGACGTAGCTCAAAGAATCGTGCATAATATTAAAAAATTAAAAATTTATTTTATTAATTAAAAAAAAAAAAAAAAAAAAAAAAAACATAAACGTTGAAAGGAACAGGTAAGCATTTGTCTGCCTTAACTTAAGATGTATCCTTAAGTTCCCCAATATTCCCTCTCCGTGTCCAGTTATTCCTTGTCCAATCTTCCGCTCGTGCCTCACGTGACCTCCCCTCTTTAATTACCATTAATTAATCTTCATTACTACTAATTCATTAATTAATTCAACTAATCTTTTCTTCTTTTATAAACAAAAAAAAAAATAATATATTTTTATTTGGTCAGCGTCTGATGCGCTCTAGATTCTCCGGGAAATGCAACGGCTTAATTAATTAATTAATTAATTAAATTAATTATATTTGTTCATCATTCTCTCTCCGTGCATTTCTCTCTCAAGAATATACAAAATTTATTGGAAACATGCAAATATTTAAAAAATAAAATAAAATAAATAAAAAATGCTTATGAATCACAGGCAAAATTTTGGATCATATTCCATATTCTATGCCTTTGTCTTATCACAAATATCTTCTCTCTCTATGTCTTTTGCATCTTTTTCTTCTCAAAAACACCCTTTTCTTTTTAATTCACAAGTGGAATGATGCACGGTATAATTGGTTTTCTTTGTACCCGAACCACGATTTAGAACCTAGATTTAATATTGGATGGCTCCGACGTTCTCCTGCAAAATGACTATATTACCCACTTAACTTAAACTATTGCGAAGAACAAAATCTATCCCCACATACCAATACAGTCCAAGATCTCACTATCACTTATGCATGTGCGAAGTTGCAATGTTGTAGAGGAAAAAAAAAAACTTGGTGACACATGAGCATGGTGGTCCGTGCGAGATTGCTATCGTGAAAAAGAAAAATAAATGGCTCCAGAAGAGATAATGCATTATAGTCACAAAAAAGAAATATCATTAGGTAGAGATGGAAAATTAGACCGAGAAATTTGTGGAAGGTCAAGAGTCAATCCCCGTTACCTGCTTAGCTTGAACTATATCTACGAATGAACCCACAAACAAACAGTGTTCTTTTAGTATGTTTTGTCATCATTCATATGTTTCATAGGAAAATCTATTCTTCAAATCACCCTGACTTTATATCCTCTAGATAACTCTCATTTGTGTATCTTGTATTTAACTATTGTATTTAGACGATTAATAAAGTTAGATAAATTTTTATAATATGATCTAAGGAGACGACATTATAATAGGTAAGAGTAGAGGACATGTAATATTAAATCTTTGTTCGAATATATACAACTATGCACATATCAACATGCATGTGTTACCTCGAGATTCGAGCTCTAAACCCCATCATCTTCCTCCTCCTCCTCAAACGCCCAGCAAATATGCATATATAAATATTATAAGATGATCAAAACGACAAAAAAGAAAGGAAAGAATCACCGAAATCAACGCCGTTTGGGCTTGTGAGCTCCCAGAACATGAACATTGGTAATACAATTAAGAAGAAGAAGAAGTGTTCAAAATCACAATCAAACATATAATAATAATAATGATTTAGGGGTGTTGCATTTAACAAAGGCCTATAAAGAGGAAAACGAAAAGATGCCATTGGAAAAGGCACAGCTGACGATTGGTCATTAAGGATCAGGTCATTAAAATGGTCAAGGAACGAAACTAGGGGTAACCCTCCCCCAACAACCCTAAACTTTTAGGGTTATTCCCAAACTTCCATAATTTCCGATGTGGGTTTGTTTGATTTGGAGTTTTTTTTTTTTGGAGAATCCCTAAGCTCAAAGCTCAGTGGAAGGATGTCACATGTCAGGACAGAGAAACAGAGTTTTATTTTTTTTACTTCTTTTTTGTGTGTGTTCTTCATTTATTCAATCATATCTTTGACCAAAAATGGTAGCTGTACCGCAGTTCTCATCCCACTTTCTCAAAACAATGAAATTTTTCTAAGAAAATTGGGTTTCTTTTGAGAGATTCAGTTGTCGTACTGCCAAATTTCACAATGGGATGTACAGATATTAACATCATCTACAACAAGATTTGACCCTTTGAAACGGGTATATTTCTGTTTGTGAAATGAGTATAGGCAATGTTTAGAGGCCAATAGCTAGCAAGGCGCTCGTAGTTTACAATAGCAAACTTTTGATCTTTTAATAAAGTATATGTCTTAACCGATTGAACTAAGGTTCGATATTCAAGAGTTTATAAAGTGTTCTTGTGTCGGTTTGGGAAGTAATTATGTGAGAAGGGTAATAGTAAAAAATTGACCAATATTGGTCAGAAGGGGCATCATTATCGTACATACAACCAGATGTGCCCAATGTACTATGTAAAGATATCTCAATGCTTTTTCTATTTGCCGTTTACTATGAGCAGAAGAGGGTAGTCAGTTATTGTTATATCTTCTAAGGTAGGGATGTGAAGATAAAATAATTGAGAGTAAGGGTTAAAAAGAAAAAAACCTTTGGTAAGTTCTAAAAGGCAAGGAGGCACCGTACTTCCTAGATTTGTAAGTGAATGTGAGATAACTCATTGGTTGGAAAGGGGAAAGAAGCATTTCTTATGAGAGTGTGGAAAACTCTCCCTAGCAGACGAGTTTTAAAAATTTTGAAGGGAAACCTGGAGGAGAAAGCCCAAAGATGACAATGTCAACTAGTGGTGAGTTTGGGTTGTTACAAATAGTATTAGAGCCAATCATCGGGCGGTGTGTTAGCGAGGACGTTGGGCCCCCAAGGGAGGTAGATTGTTAGATCCCACATTGGTTAGAGAGTGGAACAAAACATTTATTATAAGGGTGTGGAAACCTCTCCCTAGTAGACGCATTTTATAAACCTTGAAGGGAAGCCGGAAGGAAAAGCCCAAAGAAGACAATATCTGCTAACAGTGGGCTTAGGCAGTTACAAATGGTATCAGAGTTAGTCACCAGGCAGTGTGCTAGTAAGGACACTAGACCCCTAAGGGAGTGAACTGCGAGATCTCACATCAGTTAGAGAGGGGAATGAAAGATTCTTTATAAGGGTGTGGAAACCTCTCTCAAGCAGACGCTTTTAAAATTCTTGAGAGGGAGCCCAAAAGAAAAAATCCAAAGAGGACATACTAGCGATAGACTTGGGCTGTTACAGTGAACTATAGGTTTATGATACCGAACCCATCTCGCTCAACCAAACCACAAGGGTTAAAAAAAAAATTCTTATTCCTTAACATAGCTTTGTGAGATCTTTAGAGAGAGAAAGAGATGTGTTTATCTATGTAAGCTTCTATATGTCATTTGATATGTAATCGGGTGGACCACAGAAGAACAAAGACATGTTTGGTGAAAAATGCAAGTGAAGATAGAAAGGTACCTGATAGCCCTGAAGAATTCCAAACAAATGCTAGAAACAACTCCCAAAAACACCTGCAAATGTCAAGTTCTCCATCAATGGCGCAGAAGAAAAAAAGAAAAAGTAGAGAACTTGAATCAACATCAAACAGCACAAAAGGAAAAGAAAACAAATTCCCATTTCCCTTTCAACTCCACCCAGCACGACTTCCTTCCTTCCTTCCTTCCTTACACTGCAGAGAACATGTACAAACAAAACTCAAGTCATAATTTACCATTGGCGCTTTCTGAGGATCAAACCATCCATGATGGTGAAGAATTGCAGGCACATGAAGCCTTCTGTTTTCCACTTCATAGCCCTGCAAGATTTGCATTTTGTCCTCTGTGTATTGAATAATGGCAAACCCACGTGAACTTCATACATACACTCATAACTCAGGGATTGAAAAGGATATATTCCTATCCCCTCTTTGTTTTTTTTCACATCAATGCGTTTAGTTTAAGGCTCGACTTTTATCTCGAGCTGGATAATGAAGAAGCAGATATCGGGTATGGTGTTCTATGTTCCGACCCTTCTCAATGGCTGCATATGGCTAATTCAAGGCTGAGAAATTTCTCAGCTCTCATGCAATGCAGTCAATAATACGAGTGATTGAAACTCATGGGCAGTGTTTCACATCAAAAGTTACAAAACTGTGAATGAAGCTTAGAAACTCTTATAAACAGGATATTCTACTGTGTATGACAAAGTTCGGACTAGCGTGGCATCGACAATATGTTTGCATGGGATAAGTCACTGCCACAGAACATCATATGTTATAACAGAGTGATTACCTACAATATTATACAGATAGCAAATCATGGGTCTTAACATTAGGTTCTAGATAATTTGGGAACTTGCCACAAATTAAGCTTTAGTTGGCTTTGATTAGCTTCCTGTTGCACTTAGCCGACACACGAGTAAGAGGGATAACATCTTCGACAACACGGAAGATTTTGACCTCCAGGACCACAGGACCACTTGTTTTAGGGACAGGCTCAAAGACGCAGACGTCGAATTCTTCTAAATTGTTATCTATTGCGAAATGTTTCCATCCACTTGTAAGGCCACCGCATTGACGACTTGCGGTAAAGCTGAATTTGGCTGGCCATTCGTCGTTTCCGAGATGCAGTATTACGTCTTGGTTGCAAAGGGAGAGATTTTTCGTAACCCATTGAGTGGGGATAAACTGCATCATCAACCAACGTGCCGTGTGATATGCATATGAGAACTAAAAAAATCGACAAACTTAACATACAGTCAACAAAGGGATTGCCCAACTTTCCTAATACTAAGGAATTCACACATTCATTTCACAGTTCACTTCAGAAGATCTCATGGAAAATATAGATTGGGCGTTGAAAGAAAGTTCAAGGAGAAACTAAAAGATCAGCAACAGAATACAAGTTTTACCAGGTAGAATCTCCTGTATACATGTGAAGGTCGCATGATAACTTTGAAACCAGCATTGCTTGATGCTGCTTCTGCCAACTTCAGGGCATTGTTCTTGTCCTCTTCTGTAATAGCCCTCCGATTGGATACGTATTGCTCAGCATATGACCCGGTTTTCTTAACGGGAGTAGCTTCCTCGTCGGAGTCTAGCAAAGTTCAATGTCAAATACCAGATTGATCCATAAACATTAAATAGATTGAGTCCTGACTACACAATCATTACAAAAATGCTTTCCTAGTCAAGATTGGAAACGTATCGTGCTAGAATCTCTATATCGGAGCTCAATGATAACAACCTAGGAATCACCAAGAAAACAGGAAGACATGAATCAAGGATTAAAAACTTAAGCAGTTCTTCTCCAACTACCTGATAACTGAACCGGAGCAGGGGTGGGTGTCATAACTGCTGCACTTTTTGGAGTTTCTTTCCTTCTTCTAGTACGTATTGTTCGTATAGGCTGAGCTGAAAAAACCTCAGGTTGACCATTCAAATTTGTAGCTTTGGACACGACGTCCTGTATCATACGTTCCATACTGTCATCGTGCAAATTATTTTCGGAGGAAGCACATTCAGCACCATTGTTAGCAGCAACATCAAAACTATCTAAAGTGGGTTCTCCAAACTTCCTCTTAGCCTTGTGTCCAGTGTCGCTATTTGTATGCTCGCAGATTTTTACGAAATATGATGCTTCCTTCTCACAAAAGCTCTTCCAATCAAATACTAAAACGTCAAACTGTGACGCTCCATTGTACCTAAAAACTAAAAGATCATTCTGCTCCAGAGAATGAGCCTTCACAAACTCTTGCCAACCGTGTTTGAAATACAATTTATCATCATTGGCAGACAATCCCACATCCCATGTGGCACCACTAGGACCTTTAAGAGTCACAGTTGATGGAAGTTTCTTTTTCAAATTGTTCGCAAATTTGTTTGGAAGTACCTGCAGCTCAGATAATCTATATAAATGAGTTGCCAAGATTCTAGCAAAGCTTGTAAGAGAAACTATAATGCAATTAGCAAAAAGATCAGTTCTAATGGAGTGAATGTTTGTATCCAAATCATCAATTGTCTAAAACCCCATAAGCTTAGAACACTTTAGAAAGATGGTGTGTGCTTTAAACTTTAAACATTAACTGTATGAATGGGGCAACTGTAGGCGGTAAGGTATTGACGATTGTTGGGAGAGGAGTCCCACATCGGCTAATTAAGGAAAATATTGTGGGTTTATAAGTAAGAAACACTATCTCCATTGGTATGAGACCTTTTGGGAAAACCAAAAGCAAAGTCACGAGAGCTTATGCTCAAAGTGGACAATATCATAACATTGTGGAGAGTTGTGGTTCCTAGCATGGTATCCGAGCTATGCCCTTAACTTAACCATGTCAACCGAATCCTCAAGTATCAAACAAAGAATTGTGAACCTCGAAGGTGTGGTCAAAAAGTGACTCAAATGTTGAATAGAGGATGTATTTTGTTCGAGGGCTCCAGAGAAAAGAGTCGAGCCTCAAATAAAGGGAGGCCGCTCGAGGGCTCCATGGGCCTCAGAGGAGGCTCTATGGTATACTTTGTTCGAGGGGAGGATTATTGAGGATTGTTGGGAGAGGAGGAGGGAGTCCCACAACGGCTAATTAAAGGGTTGATCATGGGTATATAAATAAAGAATACTATCTCAATTGGTATGAGGCCTTTTGGGGAAACTAGAAGCAAATTCATGAAAGCTTATACTCAAAGTGGACAATATCATACCATTGCGGAGAGCTGTGGTTCCAACAATAATCCAACAATGCTATAAAGCCACAATTGCAAGATCATTTAAGCTCATCATTGAAAGGCCTTACCGAATAAGAACACGACAGCAGAAATACTTAAACATGAAATTTGTATGAACTTAATTCTCAAATAAATAGTCTCCAACATCGTTTACATCGTTTCTAAACAATGAGGAAACAAATGGAATTCACTCCCAAATCCTAGAAAAGCTTGCAAGTGAAATTTTGATGCAATTTTCCAGTCAAACAAATAGATGATCATAGAAAGAAACCTAGAGCAAGTGTGAGATCTCACATTTGTTGGAGAGGGGAACAAAACATTCATTATAAGGATGTAGAAACCTCTCCCTAGCAGACATGTTTTAAAACCGTGAGGCTGACGAACGTAACAGGCCAAAGCAGACAATATCTGTTAGCGATGGGATTGCACGGTTACAAATGGTACTAGAGTCAGACACTAGGCGGTGTGCCAACAAAGACGATGGGCTCCCAAAGGGAGTGGATTGTGAGATCTCACATTTGTTGGAGAGAGGAACGAAACATTCCTTATAAGGATGTAGAAACCTCTCCTTAACAGACGCGTTTTAAAACCATGAGACTTACAAACGTAACGGGCTAAAGCGGACAATATCTATTAACAGTGGGACTTAGGCTGTTAGAGTAAGTGTTTAAATCCAAATCGTAAATCATCAATCACGAAAAATCCATAAGCTCAGAACACTTGGGAAAAACGCTGAGTTCTTCAAACATTAACTCCATGGATGAGGAAACAAACAGCATACAATAAAAAAAACACAACAAAATCTAATGAACAGAATCTCTGCTACAAGTTTGTGAGGATCAAAACCAAAATCTAATGTCTAATCATAATCAATCATCAAATGCAGAACACAGAATTTGAAAATACAAAAGGAGAGAGCAGAAAAGAAAACCTACAAGTTTCTGTTCACTACCACCGGCAAGAATTTGATAGAAGTGGGTGAACTGAAAATGGCTCCAATAGATATCTTCTGCCCATTTGTTTGAGCTATCGCTTACTTTATCCATTAGTACGGCTAGAAACACAATAAATTAACAACTAGAAGATCGAAATGCAACCTGAAATCCATTCAGAGAGCAAGTCCATCATTATGATCCAAGTAACAAAACATACCCACAACAAACAAGAATCTAGTAGATCTAGAAAGTAAGCGAGTGCCCTAACTTACCTGCGAATTTGGCGGCAGAACAAGATGGGTGCAGCCGCCGATTGCCGATTTCGGGGCCGCGGTTGAAGTTCCAGATTTGAAGGAAGATGGATCCGCCGCAATCGGATGCTTGGACAACAAGCAGAGAAGTAGAGCCGAAGCCCAAGTTATTGTTCTAATGCGACAAGTCACTGACGGAGAAAAAGGTAATGGAGATGCCCGTTTCAAGGCCATTCTTGAAAATCGATGAGCTTTTCTTCCAAGTACAGTAGAGTTGAATTTCCTCTCGAACGTGTCGTTCGTTTACTTATCCAATAAAATACCGTAAGAACACATTTTAGAATTAATTTTCTCATTTATTGATGCAATTAATTCTCTTATTTCTATCAAGTTTGATGAACATTAGAAGGCTAATCTGTGTATAAGTTCTAAATCTAATGGATCTTAGAATTACTTTAGTTGTATATTTAAGTTATAATGGTCAAATGTTCCTTAATACGAAATATTAAGGGGATCGGGATTAAATCCCTGCCACAAACGTTTTTGTCACGAAATTATAAATACCCACAATAGATTATGTAAAAATCAGATCCGTTGATGAATGTAATTCAGATCTTGAGACATTTTTTTATAATTCCGATAATTAATTTTACCATTTCTAAGTTTCAAGTCATGGTTGTGCTGTGTAGAATTGCATCTGAGCCATTCAATCTTGGGAGTGACTCAATTTAGAACAAAGTTTCCAAATCTTGCTTCTAGATCTTCGATGTATTATAATCCTATCCTCGTTCATTCGAATTTTGTATAAGGAGGTGTTAATTATTTTGATTTAAGGGTTATTGCTTCAACAAAAACTTGGATCGTTGGGTTGAGAATTAAGGTTGACTTATCAATATACATATCTTTTAGTTTGGTTATTGTTAGAGTCGTGACGTTGTAGGGCAATACCTCAACGTCTACCTCTCATGTTTTTCTCCAATAGTCTACATTTTTCTATAGTCCCTTTGGAACCTCTATTTTGCTCTACGAGATCCGATATCGATTGGAGATGAGAACAAAGTATTCTTATAAGAGTATAGAAACTTCTCCCTAACAAAACCGTTTTAAAACTAGGGGAAACTCTTACCGTGAAAGCCAATGAGGACAATATTTATCGGCAACATTAACTTTTTTTAATAAGTTTTTTAAAAGAATATAAAAAACCGTGTCATGTTTTGATTTTCGATAGTGACCTAATTCTTCTTCAAAAGTTTCAACCCACTAAGAACCGTATCATCATTTTGCTCAAGTATATAAGTTCTATACTTTTGATCATTATAGACTAAAAAAAAAAAAAAAAAAANTCCGGGCTTCTTCCAGACTGGCGGAGTTGGGCGGAACCTTCAGACCTCGAACTGTGAACGCCATTTTTTCTGAGTTCTTCTCTCTGCCTTCGCCAACTCAATGAGTGAACTCGTTCGGCTATTGCTGTTCGCGCTACTCCTCGCAGCCTCCCACGCGCCTGGTTTATAAGAGCAATTTGATGGGCTTTAAACCATAAAAATTACATTTGTTTTATGGATTAAAATTATTTATTAAAACTAATTATTACAATTAAAAAGTCTAGTTAAAGCATTTAATTTTTTTTAATTCGTAATATATATATACTAACGATAATAATAATTATTATTATTACATTCATAAGTGAAATAAAACTTTCAAGGTAAAATGATAATAAGATCTAAAAATAGTCCTATAAAAGCATTTTTAAGTAATTTTAAAATTTAAAGTATACGTAATAATGCTTCACTTTAATCATTCAGAAGTTTAAAGTATTTTAAAATATAAAAAACTATAGCAATTTAAATTTATCCAAATTTTTATTCTTATAGACAAAAAAAAAAAAAAAAAAACGACACTTATAGAGTAGAAAATACTTGCTTTAAGACTTTAGAAGGCATTTCGACATTTAAAAACTAATGATACGATCCTTCATCATTCGAAACACATTTTTAGTTCATGTGGCATAAAAAACAGTCGACCTTTAGTTTCTCTGTCTCCCTGTTCCCTCTCTTGTTAACATGTTCGAGTGCTTTGACCAGTTATTAGTTAACCATAGTTAAATATCGACCAAGGTAATTAACTAAGCTAATGATACTAAAATTAACCCGGTTAATAAAGAAGGGTTGGATGTGTGTGCCATAATGTGTTTAAAGATGGGGGGGAATGAAATGGTTTGTAGTGTAGTGTAGGGAGCATGCAAAGGTCGACAACTCAAGAAAAGAAATGGCACACACATCCAACCCTTCATTATTGCTTTCTTCAACATTCACCAACATTCATTATTCCCTTCCCACTCTCTCCATTCTCAATTCGGGTCCATTCAAGCATAGTTTACGTGATACTCGAGTAAAGAACGGGTACATAAATAAGCTGGAATTATAGCTGAACGAGAGTGGTCTGAAAGGTAAGATAGCTTAAAAAGGCATAAAAGAGTTGGTGTGTAACAATCTAAGCCCACTGATAGCTGATATTGTCTGATTTGATTCGTTACGAATCGTCGACAGTCTCACAGTTTTAAAACGCGTCTACTAGAGAGAGTGATTCAAAAGATAAGATAGCTAAAAAAATATAAAAGAGTCGGTGGGTAATAATCAAACCCCACCGTTAACAAATATTGTTCGGTTTAATCTGTTATGTATCGTCGATAGCCTCATAATTTTAAAACGCATCTACTAGGGAGAGATTTTCATATCTTTATAAAGAATGCCCCCCTCGGAGCCAGCGTCTCGTAGTTTTGAAATGTGTCTACTAGGAAAAAGTTTTCACACCCTTATAAGGAATGCCCCCTATGGAGCTAGTGTCCCTCAGTTTTGAAACGCGTCTATTAGGAAGAGATTTTGACACCTTTATAAGGAATGCCCCTTCGGAGCCAATGTCCCCCAGTTTTGAAACGCGTCTATTAGAAAGAGGTTTTCACACCCTTATAAGGAATGTCCCCTCAGAGCCAATGTCTCCCAGTTTTGAAATGCGTCTATTAGGAGGAGGTTTTCACCCCCTTATAAGGAATGCCCCCCTTGGAGCCAGCGTCCCCAGTGCTTGGCTCTGATACCAAATGTAACAGCCAAAGCTTACCGCTAACACACCCTTATAAGGAATGGGGGTTAGCATCCTCACTGGCACACTGCTCAGTGTTTGGCTATGATACCATTTGTAATAGCTGAAGTCCACCGCTAACAGTTATTGTTTGCTTTGACCTGTAATCAGTCTCACGGTTTTAAAACGCATCTGTTAAGGGAGAGGTTTCCACACCCTTATCAGTGGTGTTTTATACCCCTCTCCAACCGATGTGAGATCTCATATTCCACCTCCCTTGGGGATCCAGCGTCCTCGCTAGCACACCGCTCAATATCTGGCTCTTATATCATTTGTAACCCTCCAAACCCATAGCTAATACAAAATTGTTAACTTTGACCCGTTGCATATCTCCATCGAAAATAAGTTTCTACACTTTTAGAAGGAACGTTTCGTTCTCCCAGTTTTCTCGTGGTTGAGTGTAGAAAGGGTGGGTTTGGTGGTCAGTGAGATATGGAACATCGTACTACCCCACCGCTTTCACCCCAAACTAAATAAAAACCCAATCTTTCCACTTTCTTTTAACACATTACCACTCCCATTTCTCTCAATCTTCTTCAATGCCGTCGGAATCAGCCAATCCCAACAGAACCAACCGCCCCCAACACACCATGCCCTTCCCTCCCCCGCCCCAATCAGACCCACGCCCCTGCCCTCGCTGCGACTCACTCAACACCAAATTCTGCTACTACAACAACTACAACCTCTCTCAGCCCCGCCACTTCTGCAAGTCCTGCCGCCGCTACTGGACCCACGGCGGCACCCTCCGCGACGTTCCTGTCGGCGGCGGCTCACGCAAAAACTCCAAACGCTCACGTTATCACAACGCCCCCTCCTCTGCTTCCTCCTCTTCCTCCTCTGTTTCCCTTCTTCCTCCCGCCGCCGCCGCCGTCACTAACGACATTAACGTCAATCTCAACGATACCATGTCCGGTCCTGCCACTTTCACTTCTCTCTTGAGCTCACAGGGACCCGGGTTTTTGGCTCTTGGTGGATACGGGTCAGGATCCGGGTCGGCTCATGCCCCTGCAGCTTTTGACGAAATGGGGTTCGGCTTAGGCAGGGGATTATGGGATACCGCTTGTACTTACACTGAAGTTGGGGATCTCGTCGGAGCTCCGGAGACGTCGTCGTCTGGATACAACACGTGGCAGATGAATGACACCAATGGCGACGGCGCTGGCGGCGGAGTTGTCGACGGCGATTTGCTGAATTGGCCGGACCTTGCCATTTCCATGCAAGGCAAGAGCTTGAAGTAACCTAATAATAATACACACAAAAACACCCTCTCAATGCTTTTCTTCATTTTTTTTAATGGCTTTCTGAATCTTTCCTTCTGGGTTGTTTTCTGAATCTCTCCGACACAAATTCGACAAAGAAAACCAAAAAAAAGAACAAAAATTAATGTTTCGTGGGAGATTTCCCTTTGTCTCTGTTTATACAAATCGTGTTATTTACTTGGCCTCTTCCATTATCAAAACCCATATGAACCTGAAAGAAAAAACAGAGCATTAGCATGATGCTCTGTTATGCTCTGTTTCTGATACGTTAAAACAGTTTTATAAACTATTACTGGTCTCTCTAATGGCTCCAAGAACATCGGATCCTAGGATTATCCGAAATATGAATTAATTAATTGATCCAAATCTCAACTTAGAGGTTAGATTCATATAAAAATGTAACATTTTTCATGTGGGTTTGAGCTGAAAGAACTGATAATCCCAATGAAACAGAGCCCATTACAACAAATGAAAGAACCCATTTGGTTTTGTATTTTGGATTAAAGAACAAACCATCCTCTGAAAACTGAGCCATTTGACTGACTGACTGACAAGACGAGCCGAACTACGATGGAACAGGCGGTTTCCCTTCTTGTTTGACTTTGACTTTGACTTCAATGAGGAGAGAGAGAGAGAGAGAGACCGAACGTGTTATTGAGAATGATTGGGAAGGGGGCTTTGGGGGGCAAGGGGAACGGAAATAGCGGCAGGGTTTTGATGTCTATTGATTGCTTGCTATGGCGTTTGCCTAGACAAATGAGAGCAGCGGCCCCAAGCTCAGTGGTGTGGGCGCGCCCTCGTGCATTGGCGTCGAGTTCTTATGATCTTCTTCTTCCCCCACTAACCCAACATTCATTATCTATGATGATTGTTTATGCACACCCATTGAATCAATCCCTAGGTGTTTTATCCTACATTATAGCCTTTATTTATATATATATATTTTGTAACTGCCCATATTCACTGCTAGCCGATATTGTCCGGCTAGGGGAAGGTTTCCATACTCTTGTAAATAGTGGTTTGTTCTCCTCCCAACCAATGTGAGACATCTCAATCCACCCCCTTCGGGGCCCAGCATCCTCGCTGACACTCTTTCCTTCCTCCAATCGATGTGGGACTGACCCCAAATTCACCCCCCTTTGGGGCCAGCGTCCTTACTAGCACACCTCCTCGTGTCTACCCCTTTGCGGAACAGCGAGAAGGCTGACACATCGTCTGGTGTCTGGCTCTGATACCATTTGTAATGTCCCAAATCCACCTCCAGCAGATATTGTCCTCTTTGGGCTTTCTATTTCGGGCTTCCCCTCAAGACTTTAAAACGGTGGTTTGGTTTGTTATCCTCCCTAACCAATGTGAGACATCACATATATATAGTAATAGAAATTTATTTTAGTATTTGTACTTTCTTATGAGTGTTAACGATGTTGTTTTACTTGAAAGATTCAGATTCTCGTGCTGAACATTTGTTGTAATAGCCCAAACCTGCTTGTGCTCTTTGGGCTTTCCTTTTTGGGTTTTACTTAAAGTAGAGAGAAGTTTCCATATCCTTACAAAGAATGCATTGTTCCCCTCTCCAAACGATGTGAGATCTCACTGTCCACCCCTTTAGGGGCATAATGTCCTCGTTGGCACACTGTTTGGTGACTGACTTTGATATCATTTGTAAGAGTCTGAGACGACCGCTAGCAGATATTGTCCGTTTTAATCCATTATCACTGTCAGTCTCACAATTTTAAAAACCTTGAAGGGAATACCCAAATAGGACAATATCTACTAGCAGTGGGCTTGGTTGTTACAAATAATATTAGAGCCAGACACTGAGCAGTGTGCCAGCGAGGATGTTGGGGCCCGAAGGGGGTGGACACAAGGCGATGTGTTAGCGAGGACGTTGAGGCCCGAAGGAGGTGAATTATGAGATCCCACATCGATTGGAGAAGGGAATGACAAGGATGCTAGGCACAACGTAAAAAAAAGTTTAAAGAAAAAAATAAAATTTTATCTTATTAGACATAAAATTGAAAGTTTAACGAACTCTTTACATGGTAAATGATTGCGTCTTCAACACTATAGCTATGATGGGATTAGTTGTTGGATGATTGTTGAATGACGTTTTTCTCGATTAGGCAAATGCGAGTGATGAATATGCTTTTTCTATTTGTTGGTAGCGGAACTCGGGAAGAGTTCGTAAATAAATGGTGAAACCCCATTGAAAATTATTAGTCGAGCGTGCCATTGGGATTCATATCCTCTTACAAATATTCCAGGTGTAGATACAAATCTAAAACTAGTTCTTCGTGATAGCTGCAAACGATCCTATTAGAGATCGAAATTTATAATATGGTTTTGGGTTCTCACATCACAGTAGAAATTGCACACACACGACAATGTAATCGATGAAGATATTATCACTGTGAACGGGACACATTCGAACTCGTAAAAATAATTAACGATTAAAAAAATAAAAAATGTGAATAATTAGAATACGTAAGAACAATAATGTCAAGCCCTAGAAAATTTTATGAAAATGAAAAAAATTATTTATTGTTTTTATAGGTTTTTTAAAATTATATAATGATTTAAAATACTAAGGAAAAATAGGCAAGAAAGACAGGTTCGTCGCTAAAATCGCTGACGTATGCGCTTCCGTCACTCCATTTTCTCTCTCTTAAGCCATAGCTGAGCTGGACCAAAGGTCAACCCACGTGGTTCTCCAATTTATCATAAAAAATAATATTAGGATAAATTGGTTATTATTATTATTATTATTATTTATTATTTTGCCATTAGAATTGTGTATTAAAATAAAATAAAAAATTAAATCATTAATTGTGAGTTGTTGAATGTGTGTATTAGGATAAAAATATTTCCAATTAATTTTTTTTATTTACAAATATTTTTAAAATTAAAATATTAAACATTTACAAAGTCGCAATCTTTAAATATTTTTAATTTTTATAATAATCTTAAAACTATGACAAGATTTTCCTATTTTTTGGGTTGACTGGGTTGACCCGACAAAAAAATGTCAAACTCTCGATCTGACCAAAATTTTTTATTTTCAGTATATATATATATATATAATCCAACATGTTTTTAATTGGATAATTTGGATGGGTCGAGTGAAAATTTTGTTTAATTATTTCCTATTTTCAATTAATTTTTCAACCGGATTTAATGAAATTAAAATTATAAATTCGTGTAATATAAAAATTTATAAAATGTAACTAAACGATAAGATCAAATTAAAATTGAGCGAAAATGATAGAATTTAACCTTTATTTTATTATTCCTACCATTTTTCATGATTCAAGGGCTTTTTCGTAATTTCACAGGCGAATACGGCCAACGTGTCTAGTCAAAAAGTCAAAAAGTCAAAAAGTCAAAAAGGGCAATCCGTTTATCTTCTCGTCGTCTTCCTCCGGCTGCGGTGGTAGTTTCTTCTTCATATATATCAATTTATTCACTTTTCCTGCTTGGGTTCCTCGTGTTTTTCCTCTCTGTTTCCTCTTTCTGATTCTCTTGTGGAAACCGAGAGCTCCCCCTCTTCTCAGATTCCTCTCGTTGACTTCCCCAAAACCCTATCTCCAGTCGTCAATCGCCGATCGATTCTTTGATTTTCAACCACTGGCTTCAACCCCCTCCGATCTGTAGTTTCCGGCTTCAATTTCCCACTTCGGACGCCGATTCTCTGCTTTCCGAAGAAGAAATGGCGTTTCTCGATCACTAGGTTGTCGCGATTATTCTTATCTTGTCTCTGCAACAAACCTGCTTCAAATCCTAATCCACCTACTGAAATTTGCTATCATGGCTATTCGAGTTACCCTCTCCTACTCCGGCTATGTTGCCCAAAACCTAGCTTCATCCACCGGCCTTCGGGCCGGTAACTGCCGCGTTTTTCAGGAGTGTTGGGTCCGATCTTGTATTTTTGGCTCAAGCCATAATCCGGACCTCAAATCTGCTGGAAGCGCGCGCAATTATCGGTCTGATAGCCGGCGGTTTAAGCCGAGTTGTTCTTCTATGTACAGCGCTCTCCCGGGAGAAATGGTTGGGGAAAACCCTAAGAGTCCAATGATTTTGGGTTTGATTTCGATGCTGAAATCGATGGCGTCTGCTTCTGGATCTTCTCCGACCTCCACAGGGATTTTGGGGGTTTCTTCATTTAAAGCCACTTCGATTATCCCCTTTCTACGAGGCTCGAATTGGCTTCCGGGTTACGATATACGATCTCATGTAAGTGGGAGTGATGAGTTTTATGAGAGTGATTTTGAGAAGAGCAGCTGGGTTTCGCGCTTGTTGAATACCTATTCCGATGATGCTAAGGCTCTGTTTACGGCTTTGACTGTTAGTGTGCTCTTTAAATCGTTCTTGGCGGAGCCGAAATCGATTCCTTCTTCTTCCATGTATCCTACTCTGGAAGCAGGGGATCGTGTTTTAGCTGAAAAGGTGACCCTTAGTTCATATAATTGATATCTCTGAATTGAATTGTTGATAATCTTCATATTTGTTGACTGTTTTTACAGTTCTCCACTGATATCTGTTTCTTTTCCTCCTGATATTAGGTTTCATACTTTTTCAGGAAACCTGAAGTTTCTGATATAGTGATCTTCAAACCTCCTAAGATCTTGCAGGTATTAATTCCTTTGATTAATGAGATTCTTTTAAGGAAATTTTCTATTTAGAACTGTTGAATGCTGATATGTTCTTGCATATTTTTTGCACCCCATTTAGGAATTTGGAGTTAGTTCGAGTGAGGTGTTTATTAAGAGAGTTGTGGCTACGTCTGGGGACGTGGTTGAAGTAAGTGTTCTTCAAACTTGTAATATCATTTCTTTAGTATGCAATAATTTTGTGATATGTTCATTTTTCAAAAAGATAGTTCAATTCTTTGCTTTGTTCTCTGATTCATATTGGTTAGCAAATGAGTAAATAACTTATTTGCTTGAACTTCGAGTAACAGCAAAGGCTATGTGATAAGGAATCAACCCAAAGAAAAACTTTGATACCAAATAATAAGGAATCACTACGAGGGAAGTAAGATTCTGTTACCTTGTTGAGCGAATATCTCAAAGCAAGAATACTTGTTTGAGATTTGAATCACCCCACAAGCAAGATCGATTATGTCCCGCTTGAATGATTTTAAACATGTAACCTAAACTATGTAGAATTGCAAAAAAAACTTGGTCTTTGGCTAAAGGAAAAGGTAAGAACACTTAGCCCTAATGATAAGGTAATGACAAAGAATCACTCCAAGGGAAAGTAAAACTCGAATTATCTTGTTGATCAAATATCTCAAGGCAAAAACACTTGATTGAGATTCGAAGCACTCCACAAGCAAGATCGATCATGTCAAGCTTGAATGCTTCTAAACATGCAATCTAAATTACGTAGAATTGCAAATAAACTTAACCCTTGGCTAAAAGAAAGAAAAAATGTTATTTTTAATGCATTTTCCAAGTCTCCTTACAAAGATAACGTACATGGCTTTATATAACTTTAAAATAAAAACTCTTAACCTTCCATGAGGCATTCTAAAGAGTTGTAACTTTCCTACTTTGTGACCATAATGAGTGGTTGTAAGTCAAATATCTGTTGGAGATGAATGGGGAACCAAATATAGTTCCAATATTAGATAGTTCTCGACGCTAATCATTAGTGAAAGAAAGGATTTTCCAATCTTGGTAGTTGCTAACACTCAGACGTTTATTTGTATCCCATCGGCCCATTTTGCGATTTAGATGGTGACATTTAGTCCTATTGTATTAGGATTTAACGTTATGACTTTGACATTAATTATTCGATGCAATGTCGTATGGTAGGTTCGGAATGGGAAATTGGTGGTAAACAGTGTTGTTGAAGATGAGGACTTCATCTTAGAGCCAATTGCTTATGAGATGGATCCAATGGTAATTGTCTTTCCATCTCAACCCTCCCTTTCTCTTTCGAATTCTGATCAATGGGAGAAATAAACAGTTTGCTCGTTTTCTTCTGCAGCTTGTGCCTGAAGGTTATGTGTATGTAATGGGAGACAACCGTAACAATAGTTGTGATTCTCACAACTGGTAAGTTCACCATCTTAGTTCTATATTGCTTTATATTTTGAAACCCAAGGTAGAACTATCAGCCACATAGGCACGTCGTGCTTTACAATTGTCGTAATGCTTTCGTGAGTAGATGAAAACCGGGTGAAGATCAAATACTAGCAATGATAGCCACCATTGTTTCTGATATTATGGTATACCTGTTTCTTTTTATTCTCCAGGGGTCCGCTCCCGGTTGAAAATATCGTAGGAAGATCATTATTCAAGTACTGGCCTCCCCCCAAAGGATCCAGTGTGGTAGATGAACCACATGCAAAGAACATTAATCTGGGGATGTCCTGACACCGTCCCGGTATTACCTTACTTTGTCATACCCTTAACACGGATTAAACTGGCCTATTTCGGTCCCGATTCCTGCAACATCTTTGCACATAAAACTTGGATTGGACTTCATGTCCACATGGTGTGTATTAATGGAAGTAACTCCTATCCCTTGTGATGGTTGTATCCTATGCTATTCTTAATCCAAAATGGGATTGAAGAAAAAAAAATGGAAAAAAGAAAAGAAATGGAATAAAAAGAGTAGAGGGGAATTGATCTCTAGGCCCCTAAATTGGTATTGTGGAACCAAAGTTTTCGAATCTTCAAAGGGTTCAAGTGTTCCAGAAAATGTCGAACAGGCCTGGGACGAGCATCGTTCACCTTCAGCTTGCAGCCTCGCTCTATTATTTTGGTCATTGTAGACATATATGGCTGAGATGAAAGGACATGGAGCGGCAAATGTATCTATCTTAGCAATGAACAAATTTCATGGTGTGTCTATTTTCTGTGTGTTTTGTGCTGTACTTGCTCAGCTTTAGTCCTAGAGAAGATTGGATCCTGCAACTCTAGACAAGATTGTATCTGTGGATTTGAATTCAAAGATTTCAGATAATTGGTATTTTCTGTTTCGTTGGACAATACGATAGGTCGAATGTTGTCGATTGTTGTCGATTGTAGCAGAATTAGTAGGTTTCGATATCATTTTGAAGCATTTTGAAGAGAAATATATTGGGTGACATGATTCTTAGGCCCCCTGCACTATGTCAAACCCTTCTTCACCTTGTTTCTGAAGGACCTCCACATTCTTATACCTATACCAAGAAGCACAAACCAAATAAAACCCAAAATTCACCACACTCAACACTGACAGTAACCAGTAGAAGTAGTTCAAATTGTCTCTGTTGAGGTTGTTGCTCGCCAACCACCCTCCACTCGCCTTGTTCACCACCTCCACCACCACCGTACTCGTGAAGTAGCCGAAAGCGATCGAGCACCAAGCAATGGCTGTGCTCAACGACTTCATCCCCGCTGAGCTCTCGGCATAAAAGAATTCCAGCAGTCCTACCATAGTGAATATATCAGCCATTCCAAATACACAGAACTGAAATGACAACCAAAACACACTCATTGGTAGAGGCTCCTCACTATCCACCATGTTGTGTTGAATTGCTACGTTCTTGCGTCGAGTCTCCACGAACCCAGCAATGGCCATGGATGCTGCAGTGAGTATCAGTCCGAAACCAATCCTTTGGAGATGGCGAATTCCCGTGGGAATTCCAGTGATTTTACGGGCCAGAGGAACAAAAACGCGCTCGTAAAATGGGATGAAGAAGAACATGAAGAGCAAGGGGATAACGGGGACGGAGGGGCCGGGAATTTTGAATCCTAGGAA
The DNA here is from genome assembly GCF_002738345.1 of Cucurbita maxima. Classification (NCBI taxonomy): domain Eukaryota; kingdom Viridiplantae; phylum Streptophyta; class Magnoliopsida; order Cucurbitales; family Cucurbitaceae; genus Cucurbita; species Cucurbita maxima. The sequence goes on from NW_019272038.1 coordinate 2,639,714, forward strand.
ATTGGAGTCCATAGTTAGGCTTTGTTGAATGGAGAATGTCTGGAGTTGAGCCATGCAGGTAGCCATGAAAATGGTGCTGACTATAATTGGGAGCATTCGAATTAGGATCTTTGTCTCTTCGACCTGTGTCACTGTGCAGAGTCTCCATAGTGTTCTTGTATCATTCCTTATAATTGCTGCTCGTTCTAAGAATCTATAGAATTTCACCATTTTCCTTTGTTATTAAATTGAATACCAAATCATTAGCTGTTTCTAGACAAAGATTAGAAGATATCACACCTGAATTGATCAGTTTTCTCAAGGATTTCAATTGGGATATCTGCTTCTTTGTCACGAATCTCATGTAGTTCATCAGCATTTTCTGGAAGTGGAAGTTTCCTGTTATGGATTGAAGCTACAATAACCTATGCATAAGAGGAAGAAAATTCAACGAACATTCATTACACGATGAATGACAATTATCAAATAAGATTAGGAACGTGTTTGGAATGATTTTAATAGCATTTAAGGAGACCCATATGATAAAATTGAAAATTAACTTAGAAAAATAGGAAGAATTTGAAAACATTTAGTTTTTAGTTTATGATTCATTGAAACGTGATGAAAATAAAAGTTTAGGGTATACGACTATACAAGTTTACAGTAGGGATATAAATGGGTTTGGTTGTAAAAATCTTTTGAATTGAGTCAATTGGGTTGATGGCTCGAGTAACCTAATTAATAGTTCATAACCCAACCCAACTCTTTATGTTCGAGTTAGTTTGTTGAGTTATTTTTTTAAAAAAATAACTTTGCATCACTAACCTTGGTTACAAATTTTAAAGATTCTTATTATTTTTTAAAATAGGATAGGGTTGGAAAGTAACTCTATTTTCAGGTCGGGGTCAACTGATGTCGACACTAAACTCAACTGAATTCAACTCAACTACTTGTCACAATCGCACTCTTAATGGCAACGGACTTGTGATTATGCGACACTCAATTTCCAACAACAAGTGAACTAAGTCAATTCGTTCTTACGTCGCCTACGGCCAAGTGACGTATGCTCAAGCCTTTGGCCTTGGTTTAAGAGAAGGTTTTAGAGAACGAGGGAAGAGAGAGATTTTTTAAAGAGACGAAATAAGCAAGCAAAAGAGTAACAACGGCTCACAGTATATAATAAAGGGGATGTAAAAGAATCTAACTCAACTCAACGTTTATGGTTTAAATTAAGTAGTTCAAGTTGATCGAGTTATCGAATAATATGAACCCCCATTATATAAAAGATTAAATGGATTTTTAACTAATATATTAATGGTCGAGATAACTTCATAATTAAAGTATTATAAGTCTAAATATTTTATTTTATTTTCCACGTACTCAAATTCAAAATTCAAAATTAATAAATTAAAAAAAAAAAAAAAAAAGAGAGAGATATTTGAGATTTAAATGGAGGAAAATGAAGATACCTGTAGAATTCTAAGTATGGGGCTTCCTTTGGGCACATTATTGCGAAAGAAGGACTTGCCGGCGCACACAACAAGAATGGCGGCGAGAACGGCGATGGTGCACACCACAAACGCCCAGTCCCAGCCCACCTCCGTGTTTATCCACACTATCAATGTCAACCCCACGGTCGACCCTGTCGTCAGGCTGAACAAAAACCAGTTGAAAAAGCTCGACAGTTTCCCCGCCTCCGCCGGATCTCCCTCCTCGAACTGATCCGCTCCCAACGCCGGCAGCGCCACTTTTACCCCACTCGCTCCCAGCGCTATCAGGTAAATTCCCACGTACAGAATCGCCTCCTGCCCGCCGTTCGCCGCCTTGCACTCACTCCCCGCCAACGCCCCTTTGCACGGCTCTGGCCTTAGCTCCCGGAAATGCGCCTGTGCCGATAGTAGAAAATATCCCTGCACAAAAGTCAAGTGAAAAGTGTTGTAATTGAAGCTGAACCAACCTTAATCACACTGACCCATAAAAATTAAACAAAGAAGAACAAAGCAAGGATATTTTCTTCTAAATGTTGCTCAACAAATATAAAAATGACACTAAAAATCAAAAGCTCAATCTCTTCAACTATCTTCGACACAAAGGCATTAATGTTAAATCAACATGATTCATGTATCAAAATGGAGGATGAACCAAAAGTGTTATGAACTAAATAAACATGAGATAATCAACTAGAGAGAGAGTCATGAACTAAATAAATGAGAACTAACACAAACAAAAAAAAAAATTGTGAGATCACATATTTGCATCTGTTGGGAAGGAAAATGAAACATTTTTATAAGAACGTGGAAACCTCTCCTACCGTACTCATTTTAAAAACAAAACCCTAAAAGGAAAAGTACAAAGAGGAAAATATCTACTAGTTGTGGGTTTGGGCCATTACTAATGGTATCAGAGTCAGACACTAAGTTATGTACCAGCGAGGAGGCTGAGTCCCAAAGGAGGGTGGACACGAGGCAGTGTGCCAGCAATGACACTAAGCCCCGAAGGGGTGGATTAGAGGGTCTCACATCAAATGAAGAAGGGAACGAGTGACAGTGAGAACACTGAGCCACGAAGGAGAGTGAATAGTGAGATCTCACCTCGGTTGGGAAGGAGAACAAAACACCATATATAAGGATGTCGAAACCTCTCCATAGCACACGAGTTTTAAAAAACTTGAAAGAAAACACAAAAGAAAAAACCCAAAAAAAGGATCATACACAACAATATCTGTCAGTAGTGGGTTCAATACTAAAATGAGGCACTAACCAGCAACTCAAAGCAAGCGAAGAGGACGCAGGTTTTGAAGCGGGAGAGATACGTGTCGGAGACAAAGCCTCCGACGAGCGTCAGAAGGAACGTAGTTCCCATGAAGTTGGTCATAGTTGTGGCCGATTTTGTCAAGCTGAAGTTCATGTATCCACTGAAATATGTCATCAAGCTCAAGGCCAACGCCACAAACGCCATATTTTCCAGTCCTTCAGTCACTGTTATCCCCAAATCAATCAATCAAATAGACCAATTACTCAAATCCATACTCTAAAACCAAAGCATATAAGCACACAGTACCATAAATAAAACCAGCAGCTCTGTTTCCTCCTCGTTTGGGTCCCTTTTTGTCCCCATTTTTAGCACCTAATCCGCAGATTCCCTGCGTTGAGATAGCTAAAGCATAAGCCAAGAGACAACAACAAGAACACGAAGAACATGAAGAAGAACAATTACCATTTGTTTGTTTGATCGGATTGGATTGGTTGGTCGGAATCCACAGGGTTTTTATGGAGCTATATGGGTGTTCTTTTTTATGCATTAAATAACATGGAATGCCAGCCTTGGTCCTTGAGAGTGGGGGAGCTCTCATTTTTTTTTTTTAAATGTAAATGTTTTGACTTTATTCGTTGACTTAATCATCGGAGCCGAGGAAGCTGAAATTGGTCGGTGAATATAATTCCGATTTGAGTTCTTATTTATGTAACACCCAGATCCACCGCTAGCAAATATTGTCCTCTTTGGGCTTCCCCTCAAGGCTTTTAAAACGGTATGCTAGGTAAGGTTTCCACACTCTTATAAATGGTGGTTTGTTCTTTTCCCAAGAGACATCACAATTTAGTTCATGGAGAGAACTGTTTTCACTCTCTCCTTAACGAAAACATTTTAAAACCTTGAGATCCTTAACGAAAACATTTTAAAACCTTGAGAGAAAGCTCAAAGAAGACAATATTTGTTAGTGGTCGATTTATGCTGTTACAAATGGTATCAGAGCTAGACATTGAGTGACGTGTCAGCGAAGACCCTAGTCACCAAGGAAGGTGGGTTGTAAGATCCCACATCGGTTTGAGAGGAAAACGGAACATTACTTATAAAAGTGTGGAGATTTCTCCCTAGCATAAGCGTTTTAAAAGCTTGAGAGGAGCCCAAAAGAAAAAAATCTAGAGTAGACAATATCTACAAGCAGTGAACTTGGTTGTTAGAAATCTAACGTTCTTCTCTACCCAATTTGAGGCAGGTCCGCTTGAGAAATCAGTCCTAAGTTAAATAGACATTTTTGCTTAGTGCAACCCTTAGTTTTACACAACTTAACTTCAACGCCCGTTTAAGTTAAAATATCATTTTATTTATATTTCAAGCCTATCGAACACCAACCAACACTTGTGTGCAAGCTATAAGAACAATAAATGGAAATATTATGCTTTTAAAATCACTTTTAACTAAGAAAGTAAACCACATTGAATTTAGTCATAAGACAGATTTTAATTTTTTTTCCTCCAATAAATTTTATTTCTTATAGGTTACATTAAAATCCCAAGAACCCACATTGCAATTAATTAAAAAAAAAAAAATCCTCCTTTACATTAATTATATATATATATTTTTCTTTAAATTATTAAATAAATGAGTCTGGCCGTACTCCCTCTCCAATAATTCAGGAGCTTTATTAATTAGTTTGTTGCAAAGAGTTGACTTTATATTTTAAGTATATAAATTAGCCAATAATTTCTAATTACTTTCAATGATCAATCAGAAGCTCATCCCAAGCTGTTGCAATTATGATAATCATAATAATAATTATTAATATTATAAGTTAATGTACTTATATTTAGGAACATGTGACAGAGTTTTAGGCAATATTCTAATTAATAATTAAGGATACATGATCCACTCTCCATGCTATTATTTATTTAGCAAAAGAATTAAAACTCCAATAAAGTTGACCATTTGGTAAGAGATGGGGTGGACATATTCGTAATAAACTAGCAAACTCTTTTAGTAAATCGATAAAAATTTAAGAATAACTCAACTAGTTAAGACATTTTTTATTAAGAAGTTCGAGATTTTAATTTTTCGGTTCATAGGTAGAACTCAAAAGAGGAAAACGAGTTAAGCATTACAGTGAAGAGATATTGAGCTCTGTTATCCTTCTTCTGACATATTTCACAATCAATATCAAAATGAAGCACTAAATAATTTATTTCTTCTTTTCTCGATACTTGTCGATGTAGAATCATGTAACATTCATTCGATAGAAAATTATGAAAATTTTTGTTCGTAGTATTAAGGGTTCTCTCGATTATTAGCTTCGAGTTAGACAACGAAGATTGGATAAAATGTGAATCTGACTAGTTGGTTTAGAATAATTCAGGAAGCAGATTCTCATAGTCCCCAAAGTCAATTAAATTTGACGTGAAATCTTATCTAATGCTAGATGCAGAGTCGCATAGTAGATCGATATGAACATCATGAATTGTACCGTAATAAAATTTGTTGTTGCTGATACTCTCTTCTCGGTTCCTTCTTCCATAACTCGAGCTCAAAGAAGGAAGAGATAAGAGGGTCCTATGGAGAATGTGGTCAAAAATCCATAATAGACTCCGACCACAACGACCAAATTGATTATCTTCATGAAGTTGAGACTTTCACCCCTAAATTTGATGATCATTTTTGTCATTTCTAGGATTTCAAGCAATTCTGGTGGTAAATTGCATCTAAATCATTCATTCACATCTTGATCAAGTTCAACGGAAGAATAACCCTATTTAGAACAAAGTTTCAAATCTCACTTCTAGATCTTTGATCTTAAGAGGTAATCTAGTTCTAACCATATCTCTTAGTTGATCTAAATTTTGTATAAAGGGGTGTTAATTTTCTTGATTCAAAAGTTTTTGCTTCTACAAAAGAAGTATAGTTGGACGGAAGATTAGAATTGACTTGCATTTTAAGATATAAGAGATAAAAGAGAACTTGGTTTTAAGATATAAGAGATAAAAGAGAACTTAGCACATCCCAATTTCTAATATAGACAGTTATAGCACAAGAAGTTTCCATGCGAAGAAGCTGAAAGTAAAGGGGAGATGAAAGGCCAATAAATACCTCTTACATGTAACTTCAATCTTCAGATGATCCATTTGCTTCGTTTGAGCCTTAATCGCTTTGCCGACCTTAGTCTATGAACATTACATATATACAAACTAAAGTTTCGACTTTCCTCCTCCAATGTTCCTATTTGGACCGAGACAATCTAGGAAACAGATTTTGGGCTCATTTAAATATTGTTCAAGCAGAAGAAGCAATGAGGAAAGCACACGATACCTCGGCTGCAAGAAGGCTTATTCAGCTACATAACCACTTGGCAATGCTAGAATCAGAACCAAAATGATCATCTTCATCTTTTTTTCCCATCTTGGTGTCGAGTAATTCGAGCTGTTTTCCGATCCATGGAGGGTCCGTTGCCCGCAGCCACAGGACCTCGCCAGTACTCTTGTGTTTAAAGTCCGGATGTTTCGGATTTGGCTTTTGGTTTCTGTTATCCCACCATTCATGTGGACTGCTGAAGAACACTTGCCACAAATGCAGGCGTTCCCTGCATTTATCCTTACAAGCATACCCTGTAGTACCTAAAAAGAAAAAAGGTGACATAAAGAGTTGGGTTTACATTCAAACGAAGATTAATAAAGCATTAACAATTGTTTCAGAAGAATATTGATAATTTCTTCAGAACCATAGCTGATTGGCTTATCTTGCACAAATTATATTACCAATCTCACAGGAAAATTATCTATCCCTCTAGACAACCCTTTTACTGAAACCTTTTAAATAATCTCTCTTAATGTAAATATTTATTTTCTTGTTCAACTATTCTTCATTATGAGAAAATTTGGAGACATCTGAAATGATATTTAAATGCAGTAGAAAGGGTCTTGCAGTGCGGAAATGTAGAATAAAATGCTTCACACTGAAGTATAGGGCGCTCTCTATGGAGTCTTAAGCTTAAGGTGCTGCAAACATAAAGCCTGATTAAGGGAAGTACATAATATATGCTTGTAAAAATAGATTTTATAAGCAAAGTTGATTGCCAACTATGAGATTTTTCTTGGGCATAAATTTTCCATTCATTAATTGACAAAGTGTAAGGAGAAAAACAAGATAACGATGGAAAAAAAAGATTAATGATAAGTGTATTTAAGTGCTTAGAGCCTATGTGAGCCCGAGCGAGCATGGAGAGCCTAGGTGCAACTCTAAGAACAGATAGTGGAAGGACAATATGCTAGGACGATCTTTTTGGACAAAAAGAATAGACCAAAGATTTTCACAAGTGATTTCGATAGTTCCACCTTAAGTAGCATAATCACAAGGAGAAATAAGAAGGGAGCTCTCTGCATTCTATCTATCAAGAACCAAATGTATATCGAACACTCTTTTTCCTAAACTTGTCGCCCAAATGAGCTTAGTTAATTGCAGAACTGTAACAGCCCAAACTCACCACTAGCAAATATTATCCTCTTTGAGCTTCCCTTCTGGGCTTCCCCTCAAGGTTTTAAAACACGTCTTTTAGGGAGAGGTTTCTACACCCTTATAAGGAATGTTTTGTTATCCTCTCCAACCGATGTGGGACTTTACAGGAACACAATTTGGAACACTTGGAGTTGAGCTTGAAAGTGTACGACTTGCAAGAAAGAAAGAACAAAAACAAAAGGCCTCACTTCTCCTAGAGTTCCAAACCATTTGTTCTCTCAAAGCCTAACCTGGTACGGGCAAAAGTTTGAGAAAAAAAATGATTCCACTCCTCAAGTTCTTTGTCAAAGAGACTTTTCCCCAAACCTACAATCCACCATTGAGACTCCGTCCTTCAATGTTAGAAATTGCATAAATATTTAGGAAAGAAACACACAGTAAACTGCCATCCACACAAATACGTGCATAGGCAAACAAGAAAAATATTCCTCATTTTATCTTTCAGATGCCATAGGAGGAATGCACCCTCGACATCACATCAGTTAAATTGAAAAGACCCGGTTCATGCAACAAACCCAACTTCATTTCAATCCACAAAACTGAAATAATTTTCAGCAGAAACAAATTAATTTTCAACAGTTAAACAGAAGAGATCTTATTTATTTCTATATATAACAAAAAGATTCCATCAACTGAAAATGCAAAGGTTCAAAACATACCCTCTTCATGTATCATGCCCACAGAATCTTGACTTTTTGAGCCTCGAGCATTTTGTCGAATGTGATTCAACTCTGACACAGTTAACTGCAGGGAAAACAAGGAGAAAAAAATAGATATAAAATTAGTAATCTTCAGTATGACCATGTTGAATATGCATTCCTAGTTAAAAAAAAAGTGTCACAGAGAAACCTAAATCACAGGGAACTGATAAATAAAATTCCTTTTGGAACCAAATAAGACTTCAGGGAGAACGGATATACAAAAGTGAGGGGATGGATCTCCTGAACTCCACAGAAATTACAGTGAAGACGACTTCCGAATATCATAAGTTAGACTATATTTACAGAAGGAAGTTATAAGTTGTGGTAGCCTGGAAGCACAAATGAAAAAATGAAATGGATAGCGTGTTCTTGTAGTAAAGAACAGAGATGGAGGACAGCATCTCATCGAACGAATGAAAACAGTGTGGTGCTTCAATCCAAATTGATCTTGAAAATACAAACACATCTTTCAAATTCCAGATTGAAGTAACAAAATTTCCTCTTTCCTAAATAACTTAATATCTTGCATGATTTAGAAATATTTAAATGGTCAGAAGATCCTCATAGGTTTAAAAGGAAAACAGAAACCCTAACTGGCTAGGATCACAACATAACAGAGTACTGAAATTTTGACAATGAAAACGTTAAAAAGAACAATATCTTCATGTGAATACTTGAACATCCAACCTCATAAGATAAAAAAGACTTCCCGCACTTATCAGCCTTCTTATAAGACTCTAAAGTACCAGCAACATAAATGAAGTCATTCGGTTTAAGACGTTCAATGTATGATTCAGCCATTTCTTCCCACAGTTTCAGCAAAATCCTGCAAATATGCATGTATAAGGCCATGAACCAATACAGGGGAATTAGGCACATACTGAAGAACAATTTTTTACAACATTATTCAAACCTCTGATAGCCAGAATGATAGCCGAAACTGGATTCATATGTAACAACATAAACCAGCACGAACGAGGTCTAAAAGGTTATGAGCAGGAAACAATGTGATAAATATAGAGAATTCAAGACTTATAGGTCCTAGATCATTGAAATGCATCCAACTAAAAGAAAGGCCTGCTATATTCACTGCGTTTGAATGTCAATTTAAACAAGAACAAGAACAAATAACACAAAAATAACAAAATAAGAACGTGATCTTCATACAGCAGTTACGAATATGACTGAATCCATTTTTAAAAAAAAAAAAAAAAAAGCATGCAAGAGTTACCTAAAACTGCTGCTAGAATCCCGGGAGACTTTAGCACGAAGAAATGTCCAAGCATAAACTGTGTCGCCATTCCTGGTATGCACTTTAAGAGGCTGTTCCACCGTACCAACGAACTTAGCCGCGTTCCACTTAAATTTTAGACAATTTCTGTGCACCAAACCTCCATCACTGGCATCAGTGGCGACGCAGTTCGTCGATTTAGTGCTTACTGATGAAAACGAAGAGAAGAACGCTACCAGCGGCAAAGGCGATACAGTAACTTGTCTAAGAGGAAGTAGAAGGCGAACGGCCCTCATAGTCATCGGACGATTGTGCGGAGGACGTCGACGTCGACGGCGACCTTGACGGCGATCAGTCCAGTTTTCTCTGGTGAGTTTCCCGGTACTTTCGAAGGAGTACTTGGCGCATTTTTCCGACGAGCACGTTTGCTTTTCCAGTGGACCTTTTAATTATCTCGCGAAAATTAGGGTTTAGAAACTGACCTTTCTTCAAATTAAATTATTGAGTAATAAATTTCTAATAATGTCTTAAAAAAATGCAATAATTCAATAAAATATTTGAAAAAAAAAAGAAAATAAATATGGATTAAACAATATGTGAAAAATGAATATAAAATTATTATTCCAACAAAAAAAAAAATTATCAAATTAGATTCTAATATAATTTTAAGTGTAATGATAATTAATGTCCTATCGGAATTTATTAATATTTTAAATAAATTTATAATTAATTTAAAGATATTAAAATAGTTAATATTGTGAATTTATATTTTATTTCTTTTATATTTCAAAATAAACTATAAAATTTCACGTGTGTACCACGTTAGCACGTGTCAATTACTATTTGTTAAAGAAGTTTCATTCCCCTAATGTTATACTTCAAAATTGATGTGAATATAACTTTTAAGCAATTTTATTATTGTAAAAATGACACAAAATGACGTGAAAATCGATATGAGATCTCTTAATCCATCTTTTTGGGGCCCACGTTCTTGTTGGTACAGCGCTAGTGTTTGGTTCTGATACCATTTGTAACAGTTCAAGTTCACCACTAATATATATTGTTCGTTTTAACTCACTACGTATCACCGTCAGCCTCACGTTTTAAAATGTGTTCACTAGGGTGAGATTCCTACACCCTTATAAGAAATGTTTCGTTCTCTGTCAAATTGACGTGCGATCTCACAATTAATGAATTATCATTATAAGACTTTAGGACCTTTTCGACCCGAAAAACACTTAAAAAAAAAATGGTTTGACGAGTATACTTTGTGTTTGAAAAATTAGGATTTTTTGATATATAATCTTGTGTCAGTAAATTACCATTTTTTTTATTTCAAATAAATTAATAATTAATTAGATATTAAATTAAAATTTAATTAGTTATTGAATAAAAAAATTGAAAGTTTAAGGAAATACTAAACCATTTTTAACGACGAAAATTCAACTAATTTAAGGATAAATAAATTCAATTTTTTTAAAGGAAAATACAATCTAAAATATGGAAAAGGTCAAATAAAATATAATTATAGAAAATATAAGAAAAAGGAAAAAAAAACAAAAGTCAAAGTTTTTGACTCAATAACTGCGACTCGGCCTTTAATGTAAGAACCCACAGCTGACGTGGCATGTGGTTGAACACGCGCAAAAGACCGCAACGACTTTAACTCTCGTAGCATGTCTGGCGCGTCGACACCACTCGCTAATTTTTTAGGTAAAGTGTAGACCACGCGCCATAGTTGACAAAAGAACATAAAATCCTTGCGATTATCCCCAACGACTATTGTATCCCGTCCGTACGCAATTTGGACTTGGTAACATTGACTAATTTTAATTTGGTCCATTAATTTAATAATTTCCAGAATTTTAAATTATTTTGAAGTCAACGTGTCGTCTTCTGGGAGATGAGAAGATCAGATTGATGTTGGTCGTCTCTCCACCGTCCGATTTCCTTTTTTTTTTAGGAAATAAAATTTCCATTATTGATTATTCAAACTCATTAACTGGAATTGACATTTAAATAAATAAAAAAATAAATAAAAATAAAATTTGGGGTTTCCTAAGATAGGTCGAAGGAACATATCCGAACCACCAGAAAATATGGTTAAAGTCGGTCTAAAGAAAAAGCGAAGGAAAAAATTTTTAAAACTTTTTTTTTTTATTTTCCGGGAAAAATAAAAAGGAAAAAAGACGGTGGGAATTTGCGTTTTGCACATGTGGCCTTAACCGGCGGGCGGCGGCGGCGGCAGCAGCAGCGGTGGCTCCGGCCAAGAAACTTCAACCAGCATAACTAGATGCCTTTCTTTCACAAAAGCGCTTCGAATTCTCGGCTTCAACAGAAAGCACCAGATTCTGTTCTCTCCGTTGGTCCACCGGAGCCGCTTGCTCAGCGTCGGCTTACCAGGCAGAGGAAGCTCCGGCATCTTACGGATCGAGACATTCGCTTTGAACAACCTCGATCGTTTCCTGATTCTCCCGATTTATTGTCAAAATCTAAGACAGGTCTTGGAGGTTCCGAACGTTGGTCCTCCATTGCTTTGCCGCAGCCTTTACCTCTGCCAGAGTTCTTTCCGATTCGAAATCCAGAGTCAGGTTCTTGGAGTTCTGGACTAGGTCGCGGTGGATCGCCTTTCGAAACTCCGGTCGGGTGAGTTTTCTCTTGTTTCGACTTGAATTTTACCCTAAATCAGATGAAATTTTCGTTTAATTTCCTCCGATTTCTATCATATTTTTCCCTAAATCTGATGAAATTTTCGTTTAATTTCCTTCGATTTCTATCATATTTTGCCCTAATAACGAGGTTTTGACCTAATTTGTTTCTTTTGGTAATTCTGTTCTTGAAACTGTTAGGAAGAGCGCCGATCACGCAACAGCGAAGAGTAGAAGTTCCGGCAACAATCAAAGGCGAATCGCTACAGATTTAGCCTTGGAAGTTGCTAACGGACATACAGGAGGAACTCAACCTGTAAATTTAGGGAAATCGAATTTGATTAAGGATTTTGTTTTTAGTTGTTTGGATCAGCATCCAAACAACAAAGCCAGGGGTTCCCCAACTCATCCGAGTGTTGAAAGGGGTAACTACAAAGTGAAACAGAAGATTTCGACGTCGAAGAGTGCGCCGACGAGCATCTTTCCGAGTCCTGCCGTTAGCCCGCGAAGATCATGTACAGGAGATCCTTTTGTTTCTGGTTTGACTCGCCATGAACATCAGGAATCTCCTTCCAATAATTCTCCCAAAGTACCATCCCTTAAAACTCCAAATAGTTCTCAACCTTCTCCTCTCCAAAGCCCGGCAGCTATAAGCAATCCCAGATCTTCTAATGATACGCCATTTCCTCTGCATCATAAGTTACAAAAGAATCATAGTATAGGTCATGTCAATGCCCATCCATTGCCTCTTCCTCCTCCATTAGTAGCCTCGTCACAATCGTCTCCGCAATCTCTTCCCTCGAAAGAGAAACCATACATTTCATCTGTGAAAGGTCAATGGCAAAAGGGAAAGCTTATTGGACGTGGTACGTTTGGAAGCGTTTATCTCGCAACGAACAGGTATGAATGTAAACTAAGCTTTTCGCCATTGTTATATTACTTGTATGAAAGCGTTTATGAAGTCATCCTCATAGTTACTTGCATACGTTTTAGTGAGACTGGAGCTTTATGTGCAATGAAAGAAGTTGACCTCATTCCTGATGATCCTAAATGTGCTGAAAGTATAAAGCAACTAGAGCAGGTATTAAGTCATCTACTTTCTTGAATTCTCGTTCAGCCTATATGTATCTGTTGGTAGTTTAGTTAATCCTGAAGATCTGCTGCCCCTTAGAGAAAGAATTCTTTGCAAAAGAGGTGCTATGAGCAACCTTCTTCCTTCTTCCTTGTCTATACTATTGTAATAGCCCAAGCCCACCGCTAGCTGATATTTTATCTGCCAGGCTTCCCCTCAAGGTTTTAAAACGTGCCCACTATGGAGAGGGTCTAACCCTACTCCGACCAGTGCCTCGCACCGTCCGATGATGGGCTCTGATACCATTTGTAATGCCCAAGAGGACAATATTTGCTAGCGGTGGGCTTGAACTGTTACAAATGGTATTAGAGCCAAATAACGGGCGGTGTGCCAGAGAAGACACTGGGCCCCCAAAGGGGGTGGATTGTGAAATCCCACATCGATCAAGGAGGGGAATGAAGCATTTCTTATAAGGGTGTGGAAACTTCTCCCTAGTGAATGCCGTTTAAAACCTTGAGGCAAAACCCTTGAAGGGAAAACCCCAAAAGGACAATATCTGCTAGTCGGCTTGGGTTATTACAACTATCATGTAGAAACAAGCATACAACGGTTAATGGGTACTTGAGAGAATCAAGCCGGTTTGAGGTTTCCAAGTTTGAATTTACTGTGCCCCTATAAACATGAGGAAACCGCCCATGACTGTACACATTACTCTAAAGCTGGATAAATCTTACCTTCATTTGTTGCTCTCTTTGAATTAGAATACGAGTCCCTACTATTCTTCCTTTGATCATATCATTTATACCATCTCGAGCTTTCTTTTTACGGGCTTCGATGCAATGAACCTTAATAGATCGAAACGATCGTATGATGTTTAGTTTCCAGCCATCTAACTCTGTTCATCTCAGGAAATTAAAGTTCTTAGTCAACTTAAACATCCAAATATTGTACAGTATTATGGAAGTGAAATAGTAAGTGTTCTATCTTATCTTTACGTATCAGGAATAACTTCTACCAGTATTACCAACTCTAAAATTTGGGGTCATTTTTGGAATGTAGATTGGGGATCATTTCTACATATATTTGGAGTATGTTTTTCCTGGGTCAATAAATAAATTTGTCCGCGAACGTTGTGGAACCATTACAGAATCTATCGTTCGCAATTTCACCCGACATATTCTCTCTGGACTCGCTTACTTGCATAGCACAAAAACGATCCACAGGTGCGAGACGAATCCATTCTCTGTAAACAGATAATCTCTGTGATGAGTTTTTTTATTCCCATTGTTGAAGACAAGATGAACTGGCAAAAGAAAGTCATTGGATACGACATTTGTTGTGCTTTCTGTAGGGATATCAAAGGTGCAAACTTGCTAGTTGATTCATCAGGCGTCGTCAAACTTGCAGATTTCGGGATGGCGAAACATGTGAGTTTTCAAGCGCTAGTGAATATCGTTTTCGTTGCTTTCAATGTTTTTCCCTTTATAATCACAGCGTAGCCTTGTTTTTACTTCGGGCATGTTTGGGAGTAATTCTGAAATGGTCAAGACTCGATTACTTTGAAAGGGAGCCGGACAAAGTAATTTTTGGCTATTCCAAAATCACTCCTGAACATGTTCTTCCTTTCCTTATATATAATTTTAACTGTTAATTGCTTATAAACTTTGGTCATTATCTCCTCTGAAGAATTTTAAACATCTTGGAAGAGATTGAGATGTTCCAGAGGCTTAAACTCTACTGATTTTTTTTTTTTTTCCTACTCAGCTGACAGGGCAGTACGATCTTTCGTTGAAGGGTAGTCCGTACTGGATGGCTCCAGAGGTATGCGTCAAAGTCCACTTTATTTTTGAAACGGCGCGTTTTTGTTTAACTCTGAATTCATTTTCAGGTCATAAAGGCTGTTATGTTGAAAGATGCCAACCCTGATCATGCTTTGGCAGTTGACATTTGGAGTCTGGGTTGCACCATAATTGAAATGCTGAATGGAAAACCTCCATGGAGTGAGTTTGAAGGGGTGAGGTTCTTAGTTAGTTTTTGTTCTTTCTATTGGCTTTCTTCTATTTTCTTTAGACAAAATGGAGTCAGCACCTAAATTCAGTCGTTACCGAAACATCATTGAACTAACAATACATTACGTTTTCGAGTTTCCAGCATCAAGTTATGTTCAAGGTGTTGAATAAAGCCCCTCCTATTCCAGAAAAGCTATCTCCAGAAGGGAAAGATTTCCTCCAGTGTTGCTTCCAAAGGAATCCAGCTGACAGATCAACAGCAACGATGCTCCTTGACCATCCTTTCATAAGATCCTCAATCGACTCAACCATTTCAGTCCCGACATCAGCATTTTCGACGATGAACCTTGTGGTTAGTTTTACTTTTAGAATTTTATTTTTTAGTTTTATGCCTAGAAACCTCGTTAATTTTCGCATTCTACGCTCTCTCAGGTATTGAATCCTCAAGATCTCGTTCCTCCCAAAGGAGATCAGGTGCAAAAATCTCCTGGAACATCAGCTGCAAATGGTTATCTTCCATGCCGTAGGTAGCTATACTAACTCTTGCTCATGCACTTAGGTGAGATCCCACATTGGGTGGAGAGAGAAACGAAACATTCCTTATAAGGGTGTGGAAACCTCCCCCTAGTAAACACGTTTTAAAACCTTGAGGGGAAGCCTGGAAGGGAAAGGCCAAAGAGGAAAATATCTGCTAGCGATGGGCTTGGGCTGTTACAAATAGTATCAGAGCCGTCCAGGTGGTGTGCTAGCGAGGACGCGGGGCCCCAATGGGAGTGGATTGTGAGATCCCACATCAGTTGGAGAGGGAAACAAAACATTATTTATAAGAATATGGAAACCTCTCCCTAGTAGACGCATTTTAAAACCTTGAGAGGAAGCCCAAAAGGAAAAATTCGAAATGGACAATATCTGTTAGCAGTGGGTTTGAGCCGTTACGCCTTATAAATTAATGAAACACATACTTGTACATATTCTCCTGTTTTTTTTTTCTTCTTGTTGTCCATCCGTTGTACTTGATGTTGATTCTTGCAAGCTTTCCTTGCAACTAACCTCCGTTCTTTATCGAATCGCAGCCCTTCAGCGAACATTCCGAGCAATATTCCTGCCAGTGCCGTTAATAACCATCACTTTTCTATCTCAAGGACTCATAAAAGGGAAGTACCACACCTCTGAACTACGGTTGTGGATATATTTACAGGCAAATCCTAGACCCGAGGAGGCTGGCGACATGTTCTGGGATAGAGTTCATCATTCCCACGCCTCGTTCTAACGACAAAACTCAATCCTTTTTTTGAACAAACTCTCATAGGTCTTAGAAACCACCAACCTTGAGGCCTTCCATCATTGTTTGAGCGATTCCCCCGACTTACTTTTTGTACTTGTAGCAATGGTATCACACTTAAAGATGGTACTAGGAAAAGAGGAGGAGATACACACATTCTTTTTGTACACATTCTATAAGCAGGATTAGATTTGGATCTGTATATAGTTAGGTTACATTTGCGCTGGCTCGCTCGATCGCTCAATCGCTACAATGAATCACAGCGCTGGCTCGTTCATTACATCTCAGTAGACTTCAATTTCTCCCTTCAGAGAAGATTAAACACCATTTCAAGCTCAACCCATCAGAAAAGGAGCTATAAAACGGCCTGAAAATCCCAAGAACATGGAAGATCATATCTTTTGAGCTTGAAGAGAAAGATTGGAAATATGTTCAATCATATGCCAGAGGCTTCACGTGACCGTACTGAGCCATTTCAGCCAATGCTACCATGAAACAGATATCCATAAAATTATGCTCTGCTGCACTTGTTGTTGTCTTTGTTTATCTTTCCTCTGCTTAAATTACAGTGACTTTTTTTTGAAGTTTTGTAAAGTCTGTAGATTCTAAGCTCTGTAAATTGCTCATTTGGGTCATTTCACATATTTGTTTGTTTATTACTTCAAACACACAAAAAAAGCACAATCTGGGAAAGAGATTGGACTTTTTAACACTCCCAAAGATTCCATCTTTTCTCCCCTTTTTCCTTTCTTTTCTTCTCTCTGGGTTCTTATAATTTCCATCAATTTACAGTGAAGTAAACCACACATCTTTTTCGCCATTGGAGAGTGACTCTGTTTTCTTCACCTCTCTAATGTCACTCCCAATTGACCAACAATCTCCGCCGGCGCCCGGAATGCAGCAACCTTACGGCGGCCATGCGAGCAGCGGCGGCTCTGTTGGTCCTGTCATTGGAGTGCTCGTCGTCATCATTGTGTTCGCGGTGGTCGCCGTCGTTGTGGGGCGGCTGTGCTCGGGGAGGAGTATAATGGGTTACGGCCATTTCGACTTGGAGAGATGGGCGGAGGTCAAATGCTCGTCTTGTATTGACGGAAGGATTAGCTCGCCGTCGCCGAGGGTTAATGTCTCCACCGCCGCTGCTTCTCTTCCGGCGGCGACAATGTCGGTCCAAACCCAGCAAGATGAACCAGCTTCTCAAAATCCACCTCCCAACGCTTGATTATGAAGATAACCCAAAATTTCTGTTTTTTTTTTTTTTTTTTTAATGATTTTTCTTCATCTGATTCTTTTCCTCTTTCGGCGTCAGAATTGGAATGATTGTTCAAACTCTCTAAATTCTATCGCCATTTCATTTTGCTTTGCTCGATCCAGCTGCCATTTTTAATTTTTAATTTTAATATCAACTGCGATTTTATAGAAAATTATCTCTATCAAATTTTTTTTTTTTTTTTAATTAGGTTGAGTATCGTTGGGAGCTAATTACACTGGTTTATAAATAAATACAATATTATACTGTTGAGAATGTGATTTCTAACCTGTTACACTAAAAATAAAAAAATAAAAATAAAAATTATAAAGCGGATTTTCAATATTTACCATTTTCTATACAAGTCAATTTACTTTTTTAACCACTTTCCATTTTATTTAAATTTAAGTAAAAATCTCAAAAAATTACTTGTAGCCTTTGGCTTTATTCATTTAGGGTTTACTTGATAATGGAAAAGTCACCATTATCATTCAATGGAAAAGTTACCATTATCATTCGTTGAGTTTTATTTTAGTTTCTTGAGTTTGAAGCAGTATCAACAGCTGCCCTCGATAAATAAAAAGTACTCGGAAAAAGAGTGAAATCAATCTGCGTTAAGCGACTCTCAAACTAGTATTATTACTCTAATAAACTAGATAATATATATATATATTATTGACTAAAAATTAAACGTTCAAATTTTAACCGAAGATGAAAGTTTAGTTAAAAATGGAAGCATTTCTTCAGTGAGCAGATAAGGACAGGCAATGTTGGCAGCGAGCACATTGAATGCGATAATCACTAGTAACAGCCAGCTTTGATTCAGTCAACATGAATTAATGCTGCTGGAGATTCAAGCATTCACAATCCAATTTCTCTACATTGTATTAGAAATTTCGTGGTAGAACGAGTCATATTTTTATGGCTAGAGACCGAATCAACTTGTAAATATCCATGTCTAAGATTTGGAGTTCAGATTTGACACCTGATAGTTTCGACATTCTTATGTAACATGATCATGTTACCTACTATTCGCTTCTTAAGAGTGGTGAAGACTATTCTCACAAACAAACCAGAGCCATTCTAGCATATTTTATCTTCACTCGCATACATCCTAAAAAAATTCTTAAAAGAGGTCACCCGACATATAATTGCTCTTGTGATTGAGCCAATGTAAAGGAAAGTACACTTTGTTCATATACCCAACATATAATTGCTCTTGTGATTGAGCCAATGTAAAGGAAGGTGCACTTTGTTCACAACCTGACTTTCAATTCTTTTAAGCATTTCTTGGTTACTCTATTCTCATGATCACTCTCATTCGGATGTAGTTTCAGTTCATTCATATACCCTCATTTACTTGAGTGTCATATGCCTCTACCAGTTTCTACCTTAGTTCATCCCGAACCACATCTTATTAGGAAGAGCTACCATTCTGATACCATTTGTAACGACTCCTCCTGACACAATTAGAGAGGTTCAATTTCTAAGATCAAAAACAAAAAAATTTCCGCAAATTATAAATTTTATTTATGAAATGAATTTTACCTTTAGTTTATTTTTTCTAATACAAGATTTGATATGTATATATATATAAATAAATAAATAAATAAATAAATAAATAAGCTAATTAACTCGACTCGATACAGTTTATATGTCTAAAATAGAGATGAAAATGTTGAGAATGTAATATTTTATATTATAAGCTCATAAATTAATTAATTAATTAATTCTAGCTTCATGGTTTATCCATATATTATTAAACACAACACAGTTCAAACAAAAGCTTAAATTAAAATCCATTTCATACCTCTTTTGTTCCAAATGTCTGTGTTTCAACATGGTGGCTGCTGCTTGTTATCTGATCCAGGGAGTGTTGTCGGGCGCTTCAGTTTGAGAAGATGAGAAAGTCCTGCAATTACATGAAGCCGACTGCTCGGAATACCCGTCTTTGCTAGCGCCTTGCCTTGTTTGTCCAAAATCACGAAGCAAGGAACATA
Source organism: Cucurbita maxima (assembly GCF_002738345.1). Lineage (NCBI taxonomy): Eukaryota > Viridiplantae > Streptophyta > Magnoliopsida > Cucurbitales > Cucurbitaceae > Cucurbita > Cucurbita maxima. Next base: position 2,659,163 of record NW_019272038.1, read on the forward strand.
ACTAATATCATAATGAAGAATCTGCATAAACATGTAAGCAAGAACATTATGAGCAATACTAACACAAACCCCCATTCAATCAAACACACCACATATTTCAGTTCATATGATCCTTTTACAAGAAAAATATCCATAGAACTATGGAAGTGAGATCAACACGAACGATTCTGGGTAAGCTTTGAACACATAGGGCGATTCGGTAGAAACACGAAAAGGATTTGAAGAGTGATCTTCGGGCAATCATTAAGTTATTAATGAAAATGTTGCAGAGGGGATTAACAAATTTGTAACAGCTCAAACCCACCGCTAGTATATATTGTCCTCTTTGGGCTTTTTCTCAAGGTTTTAAAATGCGTATGCTAGGGAGAGATTTCCATTCCCTGTTTCGTTCCTCTCCAACCGATGTGAGATCTTACAATCTACCCCCTTGGGGACCCAACATCTTCGCTGGCACACCGCTCGATGTCTAACTCCGATACCATTTGTAACAGCTCAAAACCACCGCTAGCTAGATATTGTCCTCTTTAGGCTTTCCCTTTTGGGCTTCCCCTCAAGGTTTCAAAACGGGTCTGCTAGGGAGACTCTCCCACCCTTATAAGGAATGTTTCATTCCTCTCTCCAACCGATGTGGGATCTCACAATCCACCCCATTGGGGGCCTAGCATCCTCGCTAGCACACCACCTGGTGTCTGGCTCTGATACCATTTGTAACAGCTCAAACTCACTGCTAGCAGATATTGTCCTCTTAAGGCTTTCCCTTTCGAGATTCCCCTCAAGGTTTTAAAACGCGTCTGCTAAGGAGAGATTCCACACTCTTATAAGGAATGTTTCGTTCCCCTCTCCAACCAATGTGGGATCTCACAAGATTAGTACCACTAATTCTTATATGCTACTAAATTATGATGTTGTAAGAGGGAAAGTTGAGCACCTCAGGCAGCCATTTATCATTCTCTGCATCAGCCATCACAATGTTAAGCCATTGTGAATTCCTTGCCTCCATCTGCGTAACAAAACCAAGCAATGAACTGCAAAGGGGACATTTAGGCGAGTAGAACTCAATGACGGTGGCTTCTTTCCCACAGGCTAATGCTGCTGCAAATGCCCTATTTTCTGCCTCTCCTTGCTCTTCAGGACTTAGCTTTTTTCTAGACTTAGATATCTTATTTCCATCAAACGACAATGGCTTGAAAGCATTGACCCATGGAGGTGATGACTTTGAAACTTCGTTTAAGAAATTGGAAGCAAAGACACCCACATTTTGCAGTGATTTGAACAGCCAAGGACCCTCAAATGAACAGTCAGAAGGATTTTTAGGGTTTATGTCCCATGGCCATTTGAAGCAAAAGAGAGGCTGTTTGGGTGTCGAACGCATTATATCTTCAAATTTCCTCCAAAAATTATCACCAATCCCCTGCAATTGAAACTTCCATTGCTGAAGACATTCAAAGAATTCCAGTTTCTAATAAGAACAAAAAAAGTTAACCTAGATTTTCAATTTAACTGAAACTCAAACTTGAACTGCGAATCTCTGGAACTCGCGATACTTGCGCCATTTTAATGGATTTAAGTTCGTATTTCAACAAGGAATCACCACAGAAATTCGCCGTCGATTTTGTTTTCGAACATCTTGAATCTTAATTCAAGAGATTCAGTGGATTCGGAATTCTAAAACCTAAGTTCTCGAACGTTTTCCTTTCATTCCATTCACGAAAAGACAGTAAAACGAAAGGATTACAGAGAGAAATGAAGGATTCTATTACCTTGTTGTACTTCTTCCAGAAGCTCGGTGCTCGAAACTTGTGAGTTGCAGATGCTTGGCCTGAAAGAGAAGGGCGCTACTGCGCAGCAATTTGGCTTGGCTGAAGATTATGCCGATGCGCAAAGGAAGAAGACGACGACATTGAGAAGGCTAGGAAAGAAAAGCAGGGCGAGCGGAGGGGGGGATTTCGAGCTCGATGGCTTCTCCTTTGCCTTCATCTATGTCCGTCGTTGAGAAAGGATTGAGTTCGGAATCCGGCGGCGACAGTTTCGTTGTTGGGCCAATATTGGGCCTTTTGTGAGTGTTTAAATCTTGTGTGGGCGTTGTGGGGGTCAACCCGGTCGCTTCTATGACACTGCAAACGAGGCTCAAGGGCTTCTTAAGGAAGGCAGCAAAGATTGAGAGTAAACCGAAAGGCGTTTTCTGGTCCCCTTGAGTCGGGTGGTACTGATGTGTGGGGGTGTGCCACGATGAAACAAGGGATACGCTAACGCCTTTACTTAAGATCTGAAAATTCAAATGAAATGAAAGAGGAAATAGAAAAATAAGTAAATTCCTTTCGAGTTTTACCTTCACCCTTCTGTGCACCCGCCTTAGTTAAGGCCGATCTCACAGCTTTTCAGAGGTCATGTTGTAGCTTCCGGCTTCGCCCACGAATCCTTAAGCTCATTTATTGGAAAACAACCCAATCTTCGTAGAAGTATCCGATCAATATGATATAGGGTTAGGTTGTAAATAGACTTATTTGGCTAAGATAGTCCTTTCAGAGGTTGTGCTACAACTTCCAGCTTCGCCCACGAATCCTGAAGCCCACTGATCGGAAAACAACCCGATTTTCGTAGAAGTATTCAATCAATACATTTTAGGGTTGTGTTGTAAATAAACTTATACTGCTAAGATAGTCATTCCAAAGGTCGGCTGCAACTTTCGACTTCACCAGTGAATATCGCAACGTTTTGAGGACATTAAAGTAATGGGTTGAATATCCACTCGCATCATCAAATCCATTTTTGGGATGTTAATTATCGTTCGACTTGGTTGCACCTTGCTCTTTAACATGGCACTGCAATTCTCGACAAGAGCTATAGTCTCGTACTCTCCTCGACATCTCTCCTTTGATCCAAGACTTTGTGAGATTTTATATTGTAATCCGTGTTTAAAAAAACTAGGGGGGATTAATCAGATCTTTTGACCTAATTAATTAAAAGATTTTACAATCAATTCAGATGAGATTTTGTCATTAAATGTTTATTGAAAGCTTATGATACTCAAATATTTAACTGCACCCCTAATTTAGTAATATCTAAAAGCACACAAAGCCTAACATTGGGGCCACCAAGCATGTGCCCCCACTGCCTTTATTCCTTCTTGATAATTATTTTGTCAAAAATATACATTTCTTTTTTGTTATATTTTTTTTAAATTAATAATCAAATATTAAATTTCGGCATGTATCCGACTCTCCACAATGGTATGATATTATCTAATTTGAACCTAAGCTCTCGTGGCTTTACTTTGAGCTCCCAAAAGGCCTCATACCAAAAGGATTTGAAAGACTTACCCGTGGTTACCTTTGAGTATGCCTGAGATTCAGACCATAATACCCTTTCCTATTCTCGTTGACTCGGAAGCTGACTGTGAAGCGGACTTAGAGGCTAAGAGCAGACTTGCTTCCTTTACTAAGAAGAAGGAGGGGATCTTTTAGCTGGACATCATCTCATCTAGTGGTGGAGCGAGGGGAGCTTTCAAAGTAGCCATTGTTTAAGGGGGTAGGAGAGCGTAGAAAATCCTTAACTCCTGAACCCGATGTAACTCGGTAATTCTCTTCTCGGAAGTCAAGACTGATGCAATCAAGAATTTCTGTACTTTTTGTTTATTTCTAATTTTTTGCATTCTTTCTTTTCTATAATCTACTGCCCTCTTGTCTAATGCAATTATCTGATGAAGTCTCATCAGACTACCTTTACCCTCACATTGTTTATAAACAAACTCATAGATACTATTTTTTTATTATAAACTCATGATCATTCCCTAAATGAACAGAATGCGACTTTCATTCACCAACTAATGTTAGTTACAAATGTTAATGATGCACTCTGATTTGTAAATATTTGATATTTAATAAGGGTGTTCGTAGATTGGATTGAGATATTTTTAAACCCAATTGAATGGTCGGAGTTATTAATTTTTAAATTAAAACAAACTCGGTTAAATAATGAACCCAATTAATCCAACTTTAAATTTTTTGAGTTTGATTGGTTTGGATTGTTCTCAGTCATTTAATCAAATTTTTGTTTTTAATATAAGTAAAAGGTCAGTTATTAAAACATTTATTTATTCATTTTTAAATATTTAATTAAAATTTACTCATCAATTTTAAAAAAATTATTCTAAATAGTTTGAAAAATTAAAAGGTTTGACGTAATAAATAATAAAAATTATAATTATGAAATTAAATAAAAATAAGAACCAAACCCAATTCACTTTTAAAATAAGTTCTTAACAACCATGAATTGTCTGAGCACTCGAATTTAGCTATTGATTTTATATGTACAGTGAATAAACATAATTTTTTAACAGAAATCCAACTAAAAAACAAAGTATTTGGTCGATTACGAAATATCGAGTCATTCGTGTCATCAACTTAACCAATCTAAAAATTAAAATTTTTAAAAGTAAAATCTCGAGCCCAACTCGTGCAAATAGCATAATATCTTGTCTAATAAATATTTAAATGTGAGTATTTATTTAATAATTATTCCCATAAATTAAAATTAAAATTAAAAAAAATCTGCAATCCAAACAGAAGGAATCTCTCTACTTCCCCATTTGCCATTTAATAAATATATTTATGGAAATAATAAAGATAGGAAAGTTCGTAACACATTCATTCTATGATTCCATATTGTTTTAAAAATTAATTTCAATATTATAAAATACAGAGATTTGACAGTTGAAGCAAAGTTGTTGAGCCTCACGACCTTATCTAATTCCATTCAAACCTGCTTTTTAAAAAAAAAATAATATTATGCCAAAAATAAAAGCAGTTGAAATTAATTATAATATTCCGAAACAGGCCAGGCTGTAATGCCACGTTGGAATTTTTTTTTAAGGAATCATTATATTAACAGGAAATTAATTAATACAGCTTTTTCTATGGCCAAAAAAAAATTAAAAAGAGACAGAGAGGACTTCGGCATATTCGTTAATGAAACTCTTGATTTTCCAAAAACGTCGTCGTCATGTACTCTCTCACCTCCCTTGCTACCACATCCCTCATTGCATCCCAAAACCCCGCCGGAAAACTCTCAATCCGCCGCTCCTCTGCTACCACTCCGCCGCTGATTCCCGGCGGTGCTAGAGTCAACGCGGTCAATGGGTCATCCTCTAATGGTACGGAGAGTTTCAAATCAGAATCAGTCACGGCATTGCCGTGATTGTCAGGGGTAATTCCGTCCATTGCTAAATGATGTTGTTGGTCTCTTGCTCTTCGCTTAAGCGTGGAGTTCCAGTGATTCTTAACGGCATTATCGGTTCGGCCTGGAAGTAACCGGGCAATGGTAGCCCACCGGTTCCCGAATCGGGCATGAGCCGCTAAAATCGTCTCATCCTCGGTGGCGGAAAACGGCCGGTGCTCGACGTTTGGACTCAACTGATTACACCACCGGAGGCGGCAGGACTTCCCGGACCGGCCTTTAATGTAACGGCTAATCAAGGACCAGTTTCGGGGTCCATAGCGGTCGACGAGATGGATCAGAATCCGATCCTCCTCCGCACTCCAGGGGCCTTTGATCTTCTCAGGGCGGCGGGAGGGCTTGGCGGAGAAGGAGGTACCGGATGACGTGGAGGAGGAGGAGGAGGAGGAGGAGGAGGAGGAGGAGGAGGAGGCGGTTGTCATGGTTTGGAGTGAGAAAAGAGGAGTGAGAGAGGGAGGAGGGGTTTGTTTGGGGGATTTATATGGGAGGAGAGAGAAGGTGCATGCATCTGGTTGTGATGCATAATCCAATGGCTTTCAGGTAAAGACTATAGAGGGAGCTTCCAGGAAACTGGATTCTGTAAAGTAGGTGGGGAGTACGTACTAGATCTATGTACCCTCTTTCTTTTCTTTTTTTTTTTTCTTTTTTTTTTAATATATATATATATATATATATATATAATTTCTGTGAGCCAATTTGCCGCAGTGTGATTCTGCATTGTCTGTTTTTTTAAATAAATATATTGTTTTATTTATTTATTATTATGTTTTTAATAGTGGGATTTCTTGGGATATTACATGATATTTTATTTAAATTAAATTGATTAATTAATTTGAATCAATTATGATGGGTTTGTGTTTAAGGGTTGGGATCGATGGAGAATTTGAATAATGATACTGTGTTAACCGCTCAAGCTTACTGCTAGTAGATATTGTTGTCTATTGACTTTTCTTTTGAGAACAAAACGTTTTTTTTAAGGATATGGAAACTTCTCCCTAATGAATGTGTTTTAGAATATTAAAGGGGAAATTTGAAACGGAAAGCCAAAGAATACAATTTTTGTTAGTGGTGGAGTTGGACTGTTACAAATGATATTAGAGTTGTACTTTATGTTGTGTGTCAGTAAGGATGTTGGGGCCTCAAAGGGGTGGATTGTGAGATCCCACATGGGTTGGAAAGAGGATTGGGTGTGGAAAACTCTCCCTAGTAGACGAGTTTTAAAACTTTTAGGGGAAAACTCAGAACGGAAAGTCTAAAGAAGGTAATATTTGTTAGCGGTAGACTTGGCTTGTTACGAATGGTCTTAGAGCCAGACACCGTGTCATGGGTCAGTGAAGATATTGGGTCCTAAGGGGGTGGATTGTGAGATCCCACATCGGTTGGAGAAGAGAATGAAACATTTCTTATAAGGGTGTGGAAAACTCTCTCTAGTAGATGCGTTTTAAAACTTTTAGAATGAAACCTTAAATAGACTGTTATGAATGATATCAAAGCCAGACACCATGTCGTGGGCTAGCGAGAACGTTGAGCTCTGAGGAGGTGGACTGTGAGATCCCACATTGATTGGAGAGGAAAACGAAACATTTCTTATAAGGGTGTGAAAAACTCTCTCTAGTAAACGTGTTTTACCTTGAGATGAAGTTTAAAAGATACAACACAAGAAAGCAATATTGTGTGGACTATTACTGATATAGTCAGAGTGCTTACAAATTGGACACAAGTAAAGCCACGTACCTTTATGAGAGGGTGAACTCCAAATTTGTGCTCTCTTTTTTCTTGACACGAGTGTCACATCATTGTGATGGAACCTATAGATTTGTATGATGAGATGGGTATCCACTTTTGTGATCCTCAACCCTCATCCTTTGGTCGACTATTTGACAATTGAAATGTTCTATTGGTTTGTCTGAAGGGGTCTAGTTCATCTCGAGCCTATGTACTTTTTTGACTTAGTGGGTCTAGATATCGTAGTCATTCTTGAATCAATGGATAACAGAGGTAACCTAATTTAAATTACATTTTACATTAATATTTTTTGAATTCCTTAACTACAAATATAATTTATTAAATTATTCTTTCAAATAAACTATTAAATAAAGTTAGATAATGGACTTCAAAATGCATAATTACAAAATAAATAAATAATTTAATACTTAGAAGGTAGGGATAGTTGAATAGGGGCAATATCGGAAATTGGAAGAAATAATTAAATCTGGTAAGATAAGGAAGATAATAATAAAATCATTCCCCTCACGCAGAATGAGTGGCGTTTAGGACATGACAGTACACCCAGAGCTGTTTAACACTAAACATTTACGTTTCTAATAACACACACTAAACTTGGGCCTACCATCTTTGACTACTTTCTCACATTTTACAGCTGTAAATTTTACATTTTAACTTCTCTACTTTCACATTTTACAGCAGTAAATTTTTTATTTAATTTTCGGGACTAAAAAATCCCCACAAGAAATGTGCGCTAATCAAGTGTCCCATGTAATTTTTTCTCTTTATTGTTTTTTTAAAAATAGTTTTTATGGAAAAAAAAAAAACTTTTATAATGCATAATTGTAATTATTACCATAAAAAAAAACAGAAATATAATATAATATAATTTTTTAAAAATTAAAATTTAACATTATAACATAATTTTTACACTTTAGTTATTGTAATATATAATTAATAATAATTATAAGAAGCTTTTTTATCCCAATTTCATAAATTTTAGCTTTATTAGCCAAAATAAATATTAAAATAAAATTATGGTCAATTTATAGAAAGTTGTGCAATTTAATTGTAAGATAAAAAAATATATATAAATTAATTTATTATCATTTGTAAAATATATATATATATATATATATATATATATATATATATATATATATATATATATATATATATATATATNAACAAAACGTTTTTTTTAAGGATATGGAAACTTCTCCCTAATGAATGTGTTTTAGAATATTAAAGGGGAAATTTGAAACGGAAAGCCAAAGAATACAATTTTTGTTAGTGGTGGAGTTGGACTGTTACAAATGATATTAGAGTTGTACTTTATGTTGTGTGTCAGTAAGGATGTTGGGGCCTCAAAGGGGTGGATTGTGAGATCCCACATGGGTTGGAAAGAGGATTGGGTGTGGAAAACTCTCCCTAGTAGACGAGTTTTAAAACTTTTAGGGGAAAACTCAGAACGGAAAGTCTAAAGAAGGTAATATTTGTTAGCGGTAGACTTGGCTTGTTACGAATGGTCTTAGAGCCAGACACCGTGTCATGGGTCAGTGAAGATATTGGGTCCTAAGGGGGTGGATTGTGAGATCCCACATCGGTTGGAGAAGAGAATGAAACATTTCTTATAAGGGTGTGGAAAACTCTCTCTAGTAGATGCGTTTTAAAACTTTTAGAATGAAACCTTAAATAGACTGTTATGAATGATATCAAAGCCAGACACCATGTCGTGGGCTAGCGAGAACGTTGAGCTCTGAGGAGGTGGACTGTGAGATCCCACATTGATTGGAGAGGAAAACGAAACATTTCTTATAAGGGTGTGAAAAACTCTCTCTAGTAAACGTGTTTTACCTTGAGATGAAGTTTAAAAGATACAACACAAGAAAGCAATATTGTGTGGACTATTACTGATATAGTCAGAGTGCTTACAAATTGGACACAAGTAAAGCCACGTACCTTTATGAGAGGGTGAACTCCAAATTTGTGCTCTCTTTTTTCTTGACACGAGTGTCACATCATTGTGATGGAACCTATAGATTTGTATGATGAGATGGGTATCCACTTTTGTGATCCTCAACCCTCATCCTTTGGTCGACTATTTGACAATTGAAATGTTCTATTGGTTTGTCTGAAGGGGTCTAGTTCATCTCGAGCCTATGTACTTTTTTGACTTAGTGGGTCTAGATATCGTAGTCATTCTTGAATCAATGGATAACAGAGGTAACCTAATTTAAATTACATTTTACATTAATATTTTTTGAATTCCTTAACTACAAATATAATTTATTAAATTATTCTTTCAAATAAACTATTAAATAAAGTTAGATAATGGACTTCAAAATGCATAATTACAAAATAAATAAATAATTTAATACTTAGAAGGTAGGGATAGTTGAATAGGGGCAATATCGGAAATTGGAAGAAATAATTAAATCTGGTAAGATAAGGAAGATAATAATAAAATCATTCCCCTCACGCAGAATGAGTGGCGTTTAGGACATGACAGTACACCCAGAGCTGTTTAACACTAAACATTTACGTTTCTAATAACACACACTAAACTTGGGCCTACCATCTTTGACTACTTTCTCACATTTTACAGCTGTAAATTTTACATTTTAACTTCTCTACTTTCACATTTTACAGCAGTAAATTTTTTATTTAATTTTCGGGACTAAAAAATCCCCACAAGAAATGTGCGCTAATCAAGTGTCCCATGTAATTTTTTCTCTTTATTGTTTTTTTAAAAATAGTTTTTATGGAAAAAAAAAAAACTTTTATAATGCATAATTGTAATTATTACCATAAAAAAAAACAGAAATATAATATAATATAATTTTTTAAAAATTAAAATTTAACATTATAACATAATTTTTACACTTTAGTTATTGTAATATATAATTAATAATAATTATAAGAAGCTTTTTTATCCCAATTTCATAAATTTTAGCTTTATTAGCCAAAATAAATATTAAAATAAAATTATGGTCAATTTATAGAAAGTTGTGCAATTTAATTGTAAGATAAAAAAATATATATAAATTAATTTATTATCATTTGTAAAATATATATATATATATATATATATATATATATATATATATATATATATATATATATATATATATATATATTAAGATATAAGTGGGAATAGGCGGTAGACGGATAGAAATTACAATCTCGTCCCTGACTGTTATTTATCTAATAGAGAAAAATCTCTCTTGACATCCTCCCTCGTTCTCTGTCTAAACGTAAATTCTCCCCCTCAAACCAATTTTCTGAACTCCTACTATAAACGGACATATTTATCTTCATTACTGTACTTTAAAAAAAAATTGATATATTATAATAAATAAAATTATTTAGATTTTATTTATTTATTATAATAAATAAAACTTTGTTATTTATTTTATTTTTTTAAAATAAAATTATTTAGATTTTTTATGCTTAGTGGACTATTTTGTTATTTTATATTCGCCCTGCATTTCGGGAAATTACTGAATATAATTTTTTTTATTAACAATAATAATAATGATTAGATTAAAAACATGATTAATTAAATAAAACGTGTATTTAAAAAATATATATATATCTATATATTGCTGGACATCTTCCACGCCAGATGGACCCACGCCAGGCTGGAAAAGAATCTCACGTGAATCGAGTTGAATCTCTTTGACCTTTCGCACTCCCTTTCGGTGTGGCGTAAATCTTACGTGCCACTATCTTCGCTCATTTTTAAGAACGTGTGGTTCACGCTCTTGTATCGCACGTGCGTAATTCCTCTCTCGTAATTTTGGACGTACCCGATTACATTATCGGAGCAACCCACGTGGCAATTCTTGCAGTCCACTGGAGCGCGATTTGAGTTGTGCAAGGCAGTTGAGCGGTTAACACTCTATAAAATAATATAATCCAGCTGGCAACGCACTGTAGCACACCGACTTTCAGTGTTCCCTCTAAACTTGCCTTTTCTGACGTGGAATTTTATATTTCATGAAGACCCTATGTATTATTAATTTTATTATTCAATATTAATTGACAAACATTTGACCTAGCCTATAAAGTTAAATATTTATTTATAATCTTTTTTGTGATATAATTATAATAAGTTTGAGTTTCTTGCAAAATTTATTTTAAACCTTTATAATTTTTTATTTATTTATTTGAATATATATACGTATATTATATTTAAATATACCCAACTTTTATTCACAAAATTAAGATAATTTCCAGCCATTACAATTATAAAATACTATATATATATTTATATATAAATTTCCACAAAATTATAAATAATAGAATATAATATTTTAATTTTTTTTTAATTTACACTATACTTACAAAAGAAACAAAAAATACTATTATTCGTAATATTTTTAAATTGCATATAATGTAAAATTTATAAATACGTATGAATATATAAAGAAAAGACCAAAAATTATACAGATCATAATGAATGTGTCGGACATAAATAAACAATACGATGTGAATAAAATTTCCTGTCTGCTACATATCAATTTACATGTTTTTTTATTTATTTATTGTAAATTGATTTTTACATCCTAAACAAATTTATAAGGTTTAAGATTGAGGGTAATTTTTCTTTTTACCGCAGTTAAATAATATCATATAATTATTGAAAAATATTGTCTTCTTTGAACTTTTCCTTTCGAGGATATTATTCGGTGTCTGACTCTTATACCATTTGTAACAACCCAAGCTCACCGCTAATAGATATTGTCTTATTTAGGCTTTCCCTTTTGGGACGTAAGCCTTTCTTTGTTTGAACCTCGCCCTTAACTTTAAGGCTATACCATCCTAAGGTACTACTAAATGAAAGGATCTTATCAACGTTCATGAATGAGAAATTATTAGGAGTGAGTCTCACATTGGTTAATTTAGTGGAAGATCATAAATTTATAAGTGGGGAATACTATCTCCATTAGGATGAGGCTTTTTGTGTAAGCCCAAAGCAAAGAAGTCAAAGTGGACAATATTATACTATTGTGGAGAATCGTGATCCCTTTCTATATTTTAAAGATTAAAAATTATATATAAATATATTTATTTGGGGCACTGTTAATAAATAATTGGTTTGGTAAAGATTGAACAAGAAGAAAGGAAGGCGCTGGATATGTAGTAAGGGGGAGGGACCAGCGTGTCCCCCTCCAACCCAATCCACGGTCGGCGCGGCTCTTCCCGGCACGGAGGGATGGCGGGTTTTCATTTTGTCCTTATCTTCTCCACGTCAAACATTTAGTTAAATGGTTGTTATAAAACTTTATTTTATTATTATTATTTTTTTAAAAAATTAAATAGTTTGTAGGCTAAAAAATCAATATTAATATTAGATAGGTAAATTTAATTATTAATCAACTTAATTGGTAAATGTTATAAAACTTTATTTTATTATTATTATTATTTAAAAAAATTAAATAGTTTGTAGGCTAAAAAATCAATATTAATATTAGATAGGTAAATTTAATTATTAATCAACTTAATTGGTAAATTTAATTATATTAACGCCCTAAAAGTATTAGATTTTATTTATTTATTTTAAATCCACCCATATGAAAATAAATATTTACGTTAAATTGATAAATACCTTAAAAATACTCTTAAATTTTTGAAAGTTTCTATTTTTTTTAAATCTCAAAAATATTTTTACCATTAATTTTGGATTTTATAGTTTTTGTTTCAAAAATACCTTTAAATTTTTAATAGTGTTTCAAAAATATTTTTACCATCGACATTTTGTAAATTAATTTCAAACATTTTAATGTTATATTTAAAATAAAAATAAAAAGATGTCTTGAAATTAAATTTATAAAAGTATTAAATTATATAAAACAAATATATAAGAACTTTGCCTTTTTTTTTTTTCCTTTAAAAAAATTGTTATTCTTTCAAATTGGTAAGTTTTTTTTTTTTTTTTTTTTTTTTTTTTTTTTTTTTTTTTTTTTTTTTTTTTTTTTTTTNTTTTTACCATCGACATTTTGTAAATTAATTTCAAACATTTTAATGTTATATTTAAAATAAAAATAAAAAGATGTCTTGAAATTAAATTTATAAAAGTATTAAATTATATAAAACAAATATATAAGAACTTTGCCTTTTTTTTTTTTCCTTTAAAAAAATTGTTATTCTTTCAAATTGGTAAGTTTTTTTTTTTTTTTTTTTTTTTTTGTATTTTTATTTTTAGAAGGTTGAAAAAAAAAACTCACCCGAATAAAAAAAGGGTTCATAAATGAACCGATGTCACACTCGAATGAAATGACTAAGAAAAGGTTAAAAGAAATGAAAGTTACTATCTATACTAATAAAATACACTTTTTTTTTCGGTGCTCAATCGAAGAAATTTTATGGTTAGTTATTATTTACTTGGAGCAATGCTAGTTGAATGGTCTCTTAAAAAATTTATTGGAATGAATGTGAGTGGGGACAAAGCATGAGTATGCTAGAAGAACTCGTATTAGTACATGGGGATGGTCTTTAGTCATGTATCTTTTATTCAAGTGTCACATTTTTCTTTTCAATTTTTTTTTTAGAATTATTTATCAGTTAATTAAAAAAAAACGCCTTGACAATCGATTCAAGTTAGCAATCCAATCATTATTTCGATGGATTAAAATTAAGTTAAAATAATTTTGCAAATGGGGAAGAATAAAGTGTCTTTTTTTAAAACTTCAAATAAAAGTGTGTTGTCCCACGTTAGTTAGGGAGAAGAATAAAACAACATTTATAAGAGTGTGGAAACCTTCTCTAGCAGACGCGTTTTAAAGCCTTGAGCGGAAGCCCGAAAGGGAAAACCTAAAAAAGACAATATCTGTTAGCGGTGGATTTGAGTCATTACAAATGGTATCAGAGCCAGACACCAGACCATGTGCCAGTAAGGTGGATTGTGATGTCCAACATTGGTTAGAGAAGAGAACAAAACCCCATTTATCCTTGAGGGGAAGCCGAAAGAGGAGGACAAGCTATGCTAGCGGTGGATCTGAGCCGTTACATTTTCTCTATTTTAAAAAATAATATAAAAATGGTATAATTTGAACTTTTAAATAATTTGAAACATTGTTAAGATAACGATAAATTTGCATTAAAAAAATCCAGACCCGGCCCATATTACAGCTAGATTTTAGACCCGGCCCAATAAGCTCACAGATGACAAAGCCCGTAAATCAAACTGGCTATAAAAGGATTCCCGCCCCTTTCAAATTCGCTCCCATAGCGGGAACGAGCCGTGCATCTGAAATTTTCGAATCTACTCTCTGTTCTCACGGCCGATATCAGGTTGTCCAACTTTCATTCTCTTTATTATTCTTGATTCAGGAAAGAATTCGGATGTCTTCTTGTTTCCGATCTTAGGTTTTCGACCTTTCATTTGCTTCATTATTATAGATTTTATATTTTTTTTATGGCTAGTTTTGATGCTTGGCTTTGATTTCTTCGGTAAAGCGTTTTTACTGGTTTACATCGCATCATCCATGATGCAGTAGTTAGATCTTCGTCGTACTACTTCATGATGATAGTTCGAGGTTTTATTCTTAGAGATCGGGTGTGAAATGACACACTGAATTGATCTTTCTGTACGTATCGATCTTTTCCTGTCTTTTCTTTACAGTCAAATTTGTTCTGTCAATTTCTGATTGCTCGATCTTGTGTGCTTTACTTCTTGATCATTAACTTCAGTTTGATAGGGTTTCAAATTTGCCTGCTTGTAACTGGAATTACTTTTGCTCTCCGTTTCTGAATTCAGTTTTCTGCTGTAATAGAGTTCAATGTTAAGATTCTGCTTCCATTTTCTTTGATTCCTTCAAAATTGTTTCGATCTCTATGGGTTCCACACCTTACTCCGTTCTCCTGAGCAAAGACGTATGCGGACTTTCTTTCGTAATCGAGAATGTCAACCTTATTGAATTCACACGAATGAGAAAACACGATTATCTTGTTACATTACAATATAATGCGACATTATCCATCACCAATCCGCTAAAGCATCACAACTTCCTATTTCTAATTTGTAGCATCAACAGATAAGGTTTTTGTTTTAGGTAGTTGCAAACCTAATATCTTGTCACAATAGACGATAAGTTTTTTTGTCTGCTTCCGATCGAGCATGTGAAGTATATCTGAATCGACTCTTTTTGTCTCCCCTGCAGATTAGGTTGGAGATTGCCTGATTGTGTGACCTTGACGCAAGGTACATTTCCTAAACTATTATGCAAGGATATTATATACATATATATTTAAATTAGCTATTGAATTCCGTTTGTCGATGATGATTATAAGTTATAATTAAGGTTATGAGAAGATTCAGTGAGGCTCAGCGTATTTAAAGCGGTGCTATAAAAAAAAACTGGATTACCTTTTAAGTAACCATAAAATGGAAGTTTTTAAGGAGAATTGCAAAATTAGGAATTTAAATTTAATACTGTTTATTAGATTTGATAATCTGTTTTATAAGTTTTCAAGACGAAGCAAAGAAAATTATGAATAATTTGCATTTAATTATATTCATCTTTTATATTCCTGGTAAAGTTAACGAATGAGAGATAAAATTACAGTCGAGGAATTGCCCCCTCAATTTTTATAAATTAAAAAACTAATTATATGTAAACACTTACATTTTAATATTTCCCATTAAGTTGTCCTTATTTATTAAATTAGTTCTTTTTCAGAAGAACAGAGGTCTTTTGTTCCCTTCATCCCAGCCGAGGACTGAGATGATATTCATTTCGTTAATTAAATACTTGTATTTTGTCTATAAAAAAATACCCTTACATTCTTACATTTCTAATTTTAATTTTATTTTTAAAAAAATTCTAAAAGTTTTTTAAACTTCAGATTAATACTTTATTTTAAAAATAACAATTTCAAATTTTATAAATACCTTTAACTTTTTTTAAAATGTCAAAAAGAAAAAAAAAACAAACAAAAATAGTTTTGGTCACAAATTGACGGTAATATATATATTTTAAAACTTTTTTAACATTTTGATTTATGCTATGATATTAAAAACATTTTTTAAAAAATTAAGTTTGATGACAAATACATTTTTTAACTTTTTTTTTCTTTTTTCAAACGAATATTGTATAGGTATTTTTGAACTTTTTGAAAATATCTTTAAATTTTTAAAATTTTTAATAATACAATAAAAATTTTAAATAATACTTTTGAACTTTTGATTTTTTTATCAAAATTATTGATATTTTGTTTAAAATGTATATGTTAAAAATTATTTTAAAATACCTTAAAAATGTACAAACTTTTTTTTTTTTAGAGGAATAAATTAGTAGTAAATATTCATAAGTTTCAAAAGTAATATTAATTTCATTAAATCCTAAAAATTAAAGAGTGAAATAGTAAAAAGAAATAAAAATTAAAGAGTGAGATAGTAAAAAGAAAAGCAAAGATAGATAGTTTTTTTTTTTTTTTTAATTGATGGTAATAATTTTTTAATAAATGTTAAGCATATTAAGATTTTTTTAAAGTTCGAGTATTTTTTTCAAAAAGTTGAAAAGAGATTAAAAATAATTTTTAAACATTTTTTTTTAACATTTTTTTAAAACAAACTAGATTTTATAAAACGAAACTATAACAATTTTATAAAAAAACAGTAAAGATATGTTTGAATCATTTTTAAAGCTTAAACCTACTTTGAAAGTTCTTAGGTATTTTCTAAACAAAGTTATAAAAGTAATAAAAGTTATAATAAAGTTAACAATATAGATGAATTACAGTTAATTTTGTACGTTTCTTTTATGATTTGTATGTTTTAAGCAAAGTTTACTTGACATCTTTTTAAAAATTGAATTAAATTTAGAACAAAATTGAACATAAGATAAAATTTGCAATACATGCTCAAGGTTAGAGATAAATTTAATAAAACCATTTTAAAAGAGAATGGATACAAATTGATTTTCCTTCACCTATTTACCTCAATATTTAACATATTTTGTTTAGAATTCGGGTGCAATTTTTATTTTTCCTGCCGTTGAATAATAGGCTGCGGCAACAATTTAAGCATCAAGAGTAGACGATGCTTATATTAATTCAATGATTTGATCAAAAAATATTACTATATAAATTCAAGGATAAAGATTCCAGATTAAACAATACTCAAAAGTCTTGAACAAAATATTAATAGCATAAAGATTAAGCTACGTATGATCTCAAATTTAAAAAATAAATTAACTCACAAGTTCATAATCCTGAACTTATTTATCTGATCTGCTAAACCATGGATTTATTCTTTGTTGATAACATGAAATTTTTTTATATATAAATGCTAACGAATGACTACTGGTGGAATCTCTCAATTAATTAACAAACTAAAGTTGGAGTTGCTAAAAGCTTCAAACCAAAGTTAGAAATTAAGAAGAGAAAAAAAAAAGAAGATTTGGATAATAGACGATGAACCTATCCTATTCAACGAATTTACATTCTATTAACAACAGAGAGAATATGACAATGAGTCATTTAATTATCTGATATCGAACTGGACAGACAGATAAATGAACGTAAAACTACTGGAAAAGCGACTAACCTTGAATAGAAACTCGGGCAAATCAACTGTGATCATACCATATGATGATACAATGGTTGAATGCTTTGTTCCACAACTTCAAGCAATTCTTGTCTCCGTCTGCAACTCTGGAAAAGAAGTAAAGATGACTTCCTAAACGACTTGTGCTTCTGCTCTTACTGCTTCCAATATACTATCAACCCACCTGCATTTCAATCATCACATTTGTAAATTCACATTTTGTCTATTTGATCTATTGTAAAGCATGGAATTTCAATTATGAAAATAAATGCATCAACTAAAGATTTACTATTATTATTCTTATTATTATTATTATATCCTTGAGTGTTAGAATCAGCTTGAGTGCATCTCATCTCGACTAATCTAATGGTACAATATTCTGACCCTACTATATTTGGTTGCTAAAAAAATTCTAGGTAGATGGTTGATCGTAAAGTAAAAGTATGAAAAAACTCACCCTTTAAGGCCAGGATTCTTCGGGTAGTAAACGTTTTTCAATCCTAATCTTTTTGCTACTGCTGCAGTTGTTTCCCCAATACAGGCAAGTGAATTTTCCCACTCCTTTGGCTCTGATATAAGATTGATCCATGCGCTGTTGCAACAGATTCGTGATCCATGAGATGGAATGAACTATTTGATATTACAAATTCCTTTGCACTAGGGAGAGAACAAGTTTTAACCAAATAGTACAGGTAATATGTGCAGAAAGAAACTGGTGCTTACCGAACTGCAGAAGGTGAAGCCACAGTGACAACAGGCAACAGAAGTGCTTGCTCGAGAATGGATTGATCGACATAATCAACGGGTGCCTGAAAGATACCAGGAATAGTTATAATGCCTACGAAGTTAATTGCCTTTGAAACATATATTCTTTTCATAGTCTTAATTCAGGTTACTGAGAGTACAGGAACGAACAAGGTGTTACAATTTAAGACTCCCACGAGTTTGGAAATGTGTACTACAGAATCGATAAAAATTCAAGTATAGTCCAACGAACCTCTTCAACGAGGGTCTAAATTTGAAGCATACAAGATATTTATCAAGAACTTATGATCAAGTAGATGAATACGCCTCTAAAAATCAGTGTGGCATGTTTTTAAATTTGTGGTGTACAAGATAACTTTACCGTAGTGTATGTATTAAGCCTCGTGACCTCAAATCCACGATTTGCAAGACCCTCCTCTGAAGATTGCAAAAGGGGACACCAAGGTTATATTTCTCAAAGCCATTATTTTGCTTTCAGTTAGAACAGACAGAACAATACTAAAGCAGCATACTAGTGCTACAATGAGACGAACAAGTACTAAAACTTCAATTTTCCTTTTTAAAGTAACTGATAAAAGAACTCGTTCAAGTCGGCCACTTCATACTTGCAACCGGATCACTTGACATTAGAATTTCAAGTCACAACTACAGTTTGCATAAATTAAGTGTACAAAAGAAAACATAAATGTTGAATAAAACTGAGGCTTGCCAGTTCAGTTTTCCAACTGTTAATTTGGAGCAATGGGGAGGAATGTATATCTTGTAAATAATAGTGGCTTGTTATCATTAATAATGACTAAGCTAAACTATAATTGCAATTGGTTTTAAAATTTTCACCAGGGATTCAAAATTGATTTAAAATTTCCAACCAAGGTTCAAATTACTCATAGCCCTACTATACGTTAGTCGGATATGCATATACTATACATACACGAAGAGAAATCAGTCTGCATTGAAATATGAGCTATAGCTAGAACAACTGATTTTAGCAATACAAGCCCACATCTATCTAGTTTCAAGCACACTATCTCGCACACATTATAAGTACTTCTATAAATAACTTCCTCTTCCTTGGATTTCTTCAAACCAAAAGCTACTTATGAAGTGATTAGAATAGAACACAGAGACTTGGCAGCTATCCACACTACTAATTCTGCGTGAATTTAAGGTAAAGAGATGTCCGAACTCATTTGAAGGGAATGCTATTATAAATTTTTCATCTGGTTAGAAGTATTTTGAAAATTTCAGTTGTGGAAATCAGGTTTACTGGTCCAGGTAAAATTGGACTTGTTACAAAGGGTAGCTACTTAAGTAAACCTAAGATAATTGATAATCAGAAAGGCAGCCGTGGACTGTGAGGCAACAATTTAGTAGCAATACTTCCAGTCGAAATAAAATTCCTTATAGTTATGGCATGAGGAAACAAGAGTAACTATTTTAATAAATAAATAAATAAAAGAAACATCATTTTTACGACATTATCTAATGGAAAATAGCCTCAGATTGTAGAAGAAAAAGAGTACATTGCATACCGATATCGTTGCTTGCTTTAGTGGAAGCAGGATACAAGACACTGCACTTCGTATTCCCTAATTTTGGAAGCTCGTAAGCCAAGACCTTGCCTATTGCTGAAAGATATAATAGATGAAAATAAAATTCAAATTTTGATATTTGTAGGACAACAATGTATTTCTGTAGAAGGATTCTAATCCAAATCAAATGCAGATGCCTACACACGTAATATGAATAAGAAATCTACAGTGTCCTCCCAAAAAATAGTGAAATTACAAATACCTGCCAAATTGTGATTGTTGAACAACAATCATAACAGAGACATAATTGAAGATGAAAAACTACTAGAACAAGTACCATCTAAATCATTTGACATATTTTTTCACACTGTGTTTTAAAGTTCTGATGTTCCAAACAGCAACAGTTTTTTTCAAGGTCTTATCATCATCTGATTTGAATTAAGACAGTTTGTAAATGATATAGGCAAAAGACTAATAACATCATGCAAACAAATACTATATGCAAATAATGAATATCATGTGTCTTACCCTTTGAAGGTGCAAACGCCACATCAAGTTGTTTTGACGATTGCAACACTTCCTCAAAAATGTTAGCTGTACCAGCTCCCACAACACCTATTCTGACTTTTGGCATTCCAGCGGCCCTAAGGACAAAATATTGCGAAGGTATCACGTAAGGATGACCTAAAGCAGCTCTAAAGGAAAAATAAGATGTGAAAGTATCGACCAATCTTTAATTGGTACACATGTCATTCATAAACATAGAGCACCGTGGATCATGATTATATAGAAGCAACAATGCAAAATACAATTCAACAGAAAGAAACAGATTACCAGTAAAATAAAATTCAGAAACATGTTTTAACTCACTTGACCAACAACGCATTCCAAGTTGAATGAAAAGTTCATGTACCATGCAGGCATATAGGTTGAAAATAAAGGCCTTAACAATGCACTCAATGGTGTAAAATAACTTAACTTATCTGATGGTATTAGTATAATAATTCATATTATCAAATGGTAATATGGTGTTGCCATGGGCTGGATCATCTGTAACTTGAAATAAACTGTCCATAACTAAGAAAATTCTTAAAGAGCTAGATCAATCAGTATGACGAGTATGAACTTCTCGTCCTAACACCGCTACCAAAAAAAAACAAGTTTCACAATTGCTAGTATATGACATAGGAAAATTTTTCAAAAAACATATTTTAAAAACCTCGAGAAACTTCAAAGCTTGCAAAGATCTAGGAATATTAACCACCTGTCAATAAGAAAAATTGACATTTGACACTGTGTGACATACAAGACTGGTGAGAGTCTAGTGAGTTAGTTCTAACCCTTACTTCCATGCCTCTAGGAACACCAAGCCAGCTTCAGGGGATGTTATAACAATCCAGTCAAACACAGAATCTGTTAATGAAGAACAGAAGAAGATTATAAAGGCTTGTGCCATTTTCTAGTCTTCAAAATATCCTGTGCTACATTGAAATTACTAATAAATACTACTGTTAAATAAATGCCAGCAGAAACACTCCTGCAAGATTATGCGGGTGCGTGCTTGAGAAGGAGAGAACCAATTCCTTTCAACAAGAATAGTGAGATCTTTTAAGGAGTACGAGAAGAGAGACCCAATCATGAAGGACTTACCACAAAGTACAGACTGTAGCCTATTCAAGTCAGGTCCTTGTCTGTGTTGAATGAGGGGAAGCTCCAAACAGTTTACTCCATGTTTTGCCTGTCATCAACATCAGGAATTTCAATATGCTCTAGTTTATTGATTTCACATAAAGATTGAATTGTACCATTCTCATGCACGCAAAAACATCAAGGCCCACCACTTTTGCTTTCCCATTATTTTAACTTCATGAAAGGTCTATAATACAATAGGCCAATGAAATTAATGATACAAAAGGGAAATGAGGAGAGAAGCCGTAAAATGCAGGGTATAACATCAGCAACTCTACTTTAAGCAACAATGCGTCCATGTCAGAAATACTTATTCATGAGCGGATGTCTGAATGATAATGAACAAAAGCTCAAGATAAACCATCACGGCTATTCTCCGTCCTAAACACTGTTTATTCTTGATTAACACAAAAGATCAGTTCTCTAGCTGAAATACTAAGTGAGTCTTAGCAATTAACAGGATTCCATTCAAATATTCCACCTATTAAAGCATCAACACCATGCAAGTACAATGTGCATATTGGAAAAGGAGACAAGGACTTGGTGCAGTTTCATGACTCAATTAAGAGAATATCAACATTTTTAATATCAATGCTTCCTAAAACTGATATTGCAGCGCAACAATTACGAATAAGCTATTATATCAAAAAAGGAATCGAGATTAACAAGTAGTTTACAACCGTGCGCAGCTCTGGAATGGTTCAATATAGTCCTGAGACTCCGAGTGTACCTAAGAACTGAAATATAACTCATATTGTGGCTATTTACGAGATCAGCCTATTTGATTTTAGAGGCGTCATTTTCTCACGACTGGTGATAGAAGATATTTTACTTTCTGGAAAACCAAAACTACATTGGTGCTTAAAAACCATTACAGTTTCAATTTACGCAATGTCAAGAATCATCCACTAAAGTATGCGTTTGTTGTCTCCTAAAAGCAATATTCCAGCAAGAGTAAAAGTAGCAGTCAGTCTCAAAATGATCAACCATTTCGGAAAGATCTCCACGATCGGTAAAGAACTTGAGAAGGCAACAATTAATCAAAACACTAAAAAAACCAGCATTCATTTCAACATTTACTCAAACGCATAAACTTACTAATCGCACCACCACATTAATTCAATACACGAACACAATGCCTCAGTAGAACGAAAATCTAACTCGCGAACAAGAACAAAACAAAAATAGGCTCGAGCAATCAACGAGAATACAACAAATCAACAATCCGAACAAAACAACCTCAGATTACAAAGTCAAGAAATTACCAGAGCACTAACGAGCTTCCCATTCTTGCCGCGCTCTCTGGTAACAACAACTTTCGGCGGCGAAATCGAGGAAGACGTAATCGAAGCAGAAGAAATTAAAGTGGAGGAACATGAAGGGAGCGTTCTAGGAGGAAGTAAAATTGGGCGAGAGAGTTGCAGACTAGGAGAAGGAAGAAGAAGAACTGAAGGCGAATGAGAGAGCAAAGAGAGAGAGACTGGAGCCATGGGGAAACGTGTTGATCGGAGATGAAAGACTGAGGATGGGCAGGCCAGATGTTAACATAATAAGACTCATGACCCAACCAAGTAATAATATTATAATCGAAATTAATGCCACGTTTCAAATCCCCATTGGTTGTCAGGTTTCTCTTCCATCATAATGCGCTGGGGAGGACCACACCCAATTTTCTGCCGAACTCGAGATTATTACCCTTTAAAAAGAATAATAAATAAATAGAGAATATTATTATTAATGTACGAAATGAAAATTACGAAAAATGGTCGGTCACTTTTTGATTTGCGTCCCAATTGCCCGGCCAAACCTTGGGTTGTAGTGCGTCCCGTAATTGGAACACATGCCAGCTCAGAATCTTCCCGCCCTGCCCGGCGGCGACTCTCTTTACACTACATCCGTAATCATTAAACGGTTAATATTTTAATTACAGCCACAATTTTTGTTGGTTTTCTTAATTTTATATTTAATAGACTAACTTTAATTATTTCACCAAAGATAATTTATTTAATTAAGAGACGCATTCAATAATTTCTTGGAAAAATCGTATTTTATCCCATGTATATATTTGTATACCCCTAAATTTTTAAAAGTTTAATAATAACTTTGAATATTAAAAAAAAAAAATCAATAATATCATATTAACTCGGGCTTGCTTCTTCTATGTGCGTTCTAATACATCAATGAACTCGTGCTCCACCAAGTCCCACTTGATGCTCCACCGCTCATATTTTTCACCACAAAAAATTGTCAGTCGTGCTAATGAAGAAAAACAAACTACTACTATTTTTGTTTTTCAAAAAAAAATATAATCACGATTACTTTCATGGTTATTTTCTAAGATTTAATTTAGTGACGGATTAGTCCATGAAATTTTCAAGATTTGAAATTTTGTTTTAAATAATTTTTTTTATTATGACAATGACAAAAGTGGTAATTGCATCTATTTTAAATTTTTCTTAGTAATCTTATTATTAATATCGTTTTCATTTAGATATAATATTGATTCATTCGTGTATTCCTCCTTTAGAGCGTCACGTAGATTTATTTTTCAAATTTGATGGACAAAACGTTGTTTTAAAATTTGAAAGATCAAATATACCTTGATAAATATCACAACGTTGTTTAATTGTATATTCTATACCAAAAATGCTCTCAACTTATTATCATTATTATTGTGACTACTTAAAAAAGTAGAAAGAAAAAAAACAATGGTGGATATACACGGATTGCATTAGTAACCCGAACAACTCGAATAAAGTTCACAAACCAACCCTTTATATTCTGATTGAACTGGGTTAACATCAAATATCAAACAGTCACAAAAACACTGCATCGCTAATATCAATTCCAAACGTCAAATAATCTTAATCTATCTGAATTTTTCAGTTTTCAAAAAATTAAAAAACAAATAGTAATAATAATAATCAAACCCTTTATGGTCTGATAATCACCTAAATTAGTCAAGTTTTCGAGCCATTCGAATATCTTAGATGAACTATGCTAGGTAATTCAAATGTCGAAGAAACATGAGCAAATTATTAAGCACTTTTCTTTTCTTTTTTTCCCTAATAAAAAAGAAAGAACTTAGACCAAAAGAGAAACAAAACATCATTAATAAATCCATATATCCATATAGTAACATTAAAAGAATCAAACACTTGATCATACAAGAATAACATACAAAAATCAACTCAAAAGAAACTACAAACAAATAGGCATTTGAAAACCATTTGATAATCATTCCCAAATCTTGCAGGCGCCAATAGCCATATCCTTTTAGAACACACTTCAAAAGTACTCCCAAAACAAAGCAAAAGAACAGGACAAGGAGACAAGGACATAACAACAATCGGAATCTTATCTATGTGATAATGTCTGAATAGCAAGCGCAGAACAATCTTAGCTAAAGCTACAAGCCCATAACATTATATTTTCTAACAAACATTTTTAAGTACCTTATTAGTTCTAGCAGTCTCAAACGAATAGTTAGTAGATCATATTCTACATAACCCGGTCCATCAAAATTCGGTTTCGCTCCATGGTGGAGGGATTTATAGAAAACCTCGCGAACAAAGTTGAACCTTCGGAAATGTAGCAACTTTGCCCATTATAGATAGTGAAATCCTACAGAGACACGTAGAAGATTTACCGACCCCAGGCTTCAAATGGGACAATTGCCTTTATTAGAACAAAGGGTTGTTTCTTCTACCTTCCAATCAGCTCACTTGCTGTTGATGGGTGCCGTACATAGGGTAAGCTCCATATGATGCTGCAGCATACATGGTTGGTGGATCATAAGGTAACGGCATTGCGTATCCATATCCCCCATACATCTGCCCTCCATAGTAGGCGGCTCCACTCCACTGGTTGCTATAATCAGCTCGGTGCTGTCAAATGAAAAGCACTTGTTTAGATAACTGATTATAGAGATAGAAATCTAAAATGCTGGCCCACCAATATTTCGAGTACTTCGAAGCAACTAAATACACAGACACTGTGAGATCTCACGTCAGTTGAAAAGAGGAACGAAACATTCTTTATAAGGGTAAGGGAAAGTCCAAAGAAGACAATATTTGTTAGCGGTAAATTTGAGTTGTTACAAATGGTATTAGAGCCAGACACTAAGCAGTGTGTAAACGAGAACGCTGGCATCCAAGGAGAGTGGATTGTGAGATCCCACATCAGTTGGAGGGGGGAACGAAATATTCCTTATAAGAGTGGAAATTCCTCCCTAGCAGACACATTTTAAAACCTTGAGGGGAAGTCTGAAAGGGAAAATTCAAACCTGGGTTTGAGCTAGTACACCATCACCAAGAAAGTTCTAAGCATTTTCCCTTCTATTTCCTTCCCTCATACTTTCTGTACATCTGAATGTAATAATAATTTATGTGGGTTTTTTAGTAAATCTTGGAATTTTAATTTGACAGGGATTCGTAGTTTTTCCACTCGAAGCAGTTTCCAAATCTAGAAAACAAATTACTTTTGTGTCTCAAACGATTTACGCACAGACGCACACGAAAACTACCTGCTTATTCGCAGGACTGCGCCCCCAAGAAAGACGTACTGTTTGCTTGCCAATTTCAGTTCCATTTAATTTCTGCAATGCCTCCTCAGCATTCTTTCTGCACAGCAGAATTGAAGGATGGTTGAGCAAGCCAAATAACTAGAAAAGCTACTCTTTGAATATGGTCGAATGAGTCACAGCCATGAAGTTTTACCTGTTTGCAAACTGAATAAATCCACAACCTTTTCCAATTGGTATCTTAACAGATACAATGTCACCATGCTGAGAAAATAGTTGCCTAAGATCGTCGTCCGTAACATTCGGATCAAGCCCTCCAATGAAAATCTTTACACATATTCCCCAAAACCAAGACAAATAGAAATAAAATAGGAAGAACAAAGAGAAAATTAGCAAGGGTAATGACGTTTGACATTATGAAGACAGCATGAAGTAACCCAACTCACAGTTGTATTAGTAGAATCTCCATCAGACTGGTGTCCATGGGTGAATGAGCCATTTGATCCATATCCTAATACCAATACAATATAAAATTATAGCTGAAGTACGAACAGCTTAATTTGCCAAGGGTTAGTCCTGGTATACTTATAATGGAAATGAATGCAAATAAGTATTGTGTACCTTGTGAAGAATATTGATGCTGATATCCAGAGGACTTTTTGGGCGTTGCTGCACCAATGCGCATAGGCCTGCTTGAGCAATATACGCCGTTCATGTCAGTCATGGCCTGAGACCTCTCGTTATCATCACCAAACCTCACAAAACCATAACCTTTTGAACAACCAGTATTTGGATCATAGACAACTTTTGCTGCTTTGACAGATGAATATTTACTAGCAAAAGTTTCCTGTAGTATACTATCGGTAACATCTGCTGCTAAATCTCCGACAAAAATAGAAAGATCAGAACCCTTTTCTGAACGCTTGTCACCCGTGCTAGATGTTGCCCAATTTAACCGGAAAGTAAGCTCGGTATTAGGCATCAAAACTGTAGAATAATTATGCAGAACTTTCTCTGCTGTTGTATGAGATAAAAATTCTACAAATCCATAGCCTTCAGATATACCAGTTTGCTTATTACGAATGACTTTAATGGAAGAAACCTGCATATCATAGTAATGTAAAGCATGGGACATAAGAAATATGCTTAAAGCGAAGATAATAAAGACTGTCAAGAAAAAGAACAAAAGACAACAAACAAGTAATCTCCTAGAGGCTTCCTTTTGATAGATTCTCTTCTCAGAAATGAAAGAAATGAACACACAAGGAATATGCACAATATAAAAGACGCAAGAGACACAAGCGAACAAGGACCACAACACAACAACTTGGTCGGTACCGTATCGTACTTTATTGAAGGATAACATATCAAAATACTACCATTTACAAATCATTAATAAATATCCGTGGAACAAGCATAACAACCGATACATTGTTCATTCAAATCAAAAAATCAAAATGAAACATAAAAGAGCTAAATCGGACAATTTCATCTTTCAATTCAATGAAATTAGTAAAATGTTGTTGCTTAATGAACGTAACAATTGAAAAAACATAACATATATAGTACAAAAGATCATTTTAGGAACGCAAAGTAAAACAAACAGGTGCATTGACTATACAAATTTGGCCCCAAGTGATGATAAATGCTCTAGAATTAAATGAACCATCTAATCCAATCATAATAAACAGATCCAAGTAAAGAGTTCACAATTTTCTCCAAGCAGTCTCACGTAACAAAAATAGTAAGCCTGTTCTATGAAAACAATGAATTCCAGACATGATAATTAAAAAATACAAAAAATTAATAAAAGGGTCAGTTGTTTCATCAAAATTTTCCTTATCTATATTGAGTAAGTTAAATGAACAAGTGACAGATAACAAAATTAGGCAAACAAATCTAAAACATGTAGATAATATTAAACAACTAATTATATAAACAGTCATAACATTAAAATAATAAATAAATAATTCAGATATCGAAATAATAAAATCGAAAACCTCGCCGGTGGAAGCGAAACAGCTATGGAGGTAATTCTCGTCCATCCAATGCTGCAAATCGCCGACCCAAATAGTCTTGTTCTCGCTGGTGGATTCCTGGTGGGCCGGCTGCTGGTGCTGCTGGCCGTTAACCTGATGCGGCGGTCGACCGTAAGGAATACGGTGCGGTGAAGATAGAGGCATGTAATGCTGCGGCGGCATCATCGGATCATGCATTATCATCGGCGCCGCTTGATACTGCATCGCCATCCACCACTGCGGTGGCGGCTGCGGATGCGGTTGCGGTTGTTTGTGCGGTTGCTGATTCTGCTCTGTATGATGTGCAGACTGCTGCTGCTGCGACTGCGAATCAGGGCCGTTGGATGGCATCTTCTCGCACTCTCTCTACCGCTCAAAATTAAACAGCGCAAACAAAATTTTCACAAGAAGAAGAAGAAGAAGAATGAGTAGAAAGATGAACGAGACCAAGGCTAGTGAATCAAATTTAGTGAAAGAAGAAATCCATGGCGATTGATAACCGCAAGCTGAAGGCGGAGGAGATAAACCAGAGAGGAGAAAGGAAAAAAGGCTCAATTAGGGTGGAACAGCCGAAAACAAATGCACATCAATGAACGACTGATTCATGGCTAGATTTGTAGACGCGGTGGCTGCTCAAACCCTTAGATTAAACCCTTTAAATCAATCCCAGCCGTTTATTTTTATTATTATTTTATACAACGTGCTGTCGTTAAGTTCACTCCCCTCTTCATCCGCCGTCAACTGCCTTCAAGTTTTGGGTGTTTCATTCTGCCCTATCCGAATCCATTTCACCTCCTGTCTTACCTCGTTCGGTAACTTTTTAGTAGTTAAAAGGTATAATTTAACAATTTACGGATTTACCGCTAGAGTTTGAGGATTTACCGTCGAGACGACTATAGTTCTTGCGGTGTAAACTGTGTATTACCATTAAAATTTTAATTTATTGTTAATTTTGTTAAAAAAATATTTTCCATACAATTATATATTTATTTAGGGTTTATTATCCAATAACTTTAAAATAAAATTTTATAATTTTTTCATTCTAAATTTTAATTAAATATTTAAAAACAAATAAACTTATTAAAAATAAAAATTTGAATAAATGAATTAAATAGTTTAAACCATCCAACCCAACATTTTAATATTAGATTGGTTAAAAAAAATTACTGTTTGTTCCCAAAAATGGGTAAGATGGGTAATTTACAAATAATGGATAATGGCTTGGTACCTAAATGCGATATACCGTTAGATGTTTGGTGTTCGTTTTGTTACTAGTGATCAATTATGAAATTTTTATCTCTTTTTAAATATCTTCAAAACGAATAAGGATCATAGTATTACAAAGGTTCTTATTGAACCTATTACATTATCCAAGGCCGAAAATATTCAATAAGTATTTATTATTATCTACAAAATTGATTAGACTCGGTTAAACCTTCATTCAACAAGAAGCTGACTCAAATGAAAAAATAACTATTTGAAATTTTGGAAGCAACATTTGCAAGGTTGAAATAGACCATATTGTTACCGTAAATAGCACTGGGTCGATAATTTACTTCAAAATTTTATTTATTATTTTAATTTCATAATTTCATAAATACCCACATAATCCATAGGTAAAAATGAGATTTATGAAAGTAATCGAGTATCATATTTCTCATTTCTAAGATTTCAAGTAATTTTTGTGGTAGATTACATTCTAGTAATTGAATGAAACTTTGATTAGTTCAATTTTGGAACGACTCAATTTAGCCGAGATTAAATTTGATTCTAGCCTTATCTCGGAGAGATTAATAGATGTTTTTAAATAGCTTGAAGTAATATATATATATATATATATATATATATATATATATATATATATATATATATATATA